>NC_091132.1:22074605-22374605 GCF_040183065.1 Periplaneta americana | reverse complement strand
AACAAGAAGCCTGCACGCACCAGCTTCCAAGCAGACTGGTTTCTTTCACTCATTCTTCTGTGTAACCTACCCCGCAGATTTTTCATCCCTTTCTAACTAAACTACCCTGGTCACAAAGCACGGAAGAAGCTAGCTTTTACATTGAAAGTTTCCGAGTTATCCCTTTCGTCAGTTGTGTTTAGTTGAAGTGTTAGTGTGCATTGTGGCTGATATAATAAATAATGAGTGAAATAACAGTTCCTGACACCAATTTACATTACTCTTTAGGACAATTCTATTATCAAGACTGACTTACGAACAAAAGTGCGATTTAAAAAACAAATGACCGTGTCTATTTGTTAGAGATATGTGTAAACCATGAAATCATATTTTACTACGTACCATTTGAGGTCATGCATTATTGGTGTTACTTACGAGGTTCCAACCAATCTTCAGACTGCTGACTTGACATTGACTACTATTTATTTTAAGACTATATTTTTGTAATATGTTTTCTCATATTGCATGAAAGACAACTTGAGTTAGCTTCCCCTGCTAAAAATTTCATGCTACGCCACTGCAGGATGTCGACATATAAAAAAAATTATTTCAACATTTCTGTTAGATTTCCATTCACTTATATTGTTTTTGCACAATTTAAGGAATTAAAATGAATAGAATTTCGAGAGGGGAGCACTACGATCCAGCACTGCGACCTTTCAAGATCCAGTGTGCCAACCCTCTAGTTAAACGCATTACCAAATTCACACTCTACCGATTCAAACACTAACAAAAGTTTAATTTTAGGAACGATTTTATTCCAATGGGCTATAATTTGTAACAATTTTAAGATTATTTTATGATTTTTACTTATTGTGACATTGTTTTACGGATTATAATTTTCCTGACAAAGCTAAAAAATCCTCGTAGCATATTTTTCACGGCCTTGTATATCATAGACAGACAACTGTTTTCGTTTTACCACAGATAAAAAATAATTTCATCGCATCTCTTGCATGATTTTTTTTTTTTTGTAAAATTTATTTTGAGTCTTCACTGCCTACCCATTTCGCCTGAAGCTACGTCACAGCACACCACAATCACAGAATTGTCGACCATATCTCTGAAGGCTAAAAGACACCAGCTACATACCTGGTGATGGGAAGCCATTATATTCCACGTCTTTCTGAAGACGAAAAGATCACCAACTGACATCAGCACATCCCCTGTAGTGCATTTATATATAAATGACACCCACTGCGGTTGATTATCTAAGTTACCAAGTTATGTGTGAAGGAATTTTTCACTTTTGCCTGAACGGCTTGGTTGTAAATGCATGAAGTTTTCGTAACTTCCCGGATGATTGGTTACATCAATGGAAGCCGCAGTCATATATAACCACCCACTGTTGACCGCAACACGCACAACAATGTGTTGGTGATATGCAGTAGTGTTCCGGTGATTCACATCTCGTGAGCAGTTTCGAGTACCCGTGAAACCGCTTAGTTTGTTTCAAATATAAATCAGAGCTTGTAGTTTCTCTTTTATTAAGGAGTGCCCTGCCATACTTGCTTGACAATCGAAGCTAAGTAACCAAATAATAGTCTAATGTTTATGAAACAAGATTTCACATTTAATTATTACGTAAAGTCACAATAAAATGGTTTTATACATCATTTCCACCATAAACTAATGGAAGTTTCACAGCGGAGGAACTGGAACAATTAATATCATGTGGTCGTTAAGGTTTTATGACTCACATCGCTGTAATGAGCCGTTAACCAGATCTAAGCGACGCCACGCCGTTGTCTTTTGTCATTATCACAATGCATGATAGTTACAGACAGGAGGCCGCGTTCATTGTTACACTTAGTCTAATACTGGAGAGTTCCGTGTAAAAATTGAGTGGAATCGCTGTGAGCTAATAGTACATTATGCAACGAGACTATAATGATAGTAATTAAGACGCAAGTATGGATGTTTATGAAACGAGCGCAAGCGAGTTTCATAATATTCATAATATTCATATTCATGTACCATTATAGGCAAGTTTCATACGACTTTTTATGCTCGACCATATTTCTAACTTGAAATTATTCAGATGTATACATTTTATTTGTATCTGACAAGGTCGGAAGTGACCTTGTTCTAGGTCGTGAATTGTGAGATGTGCGTAGACGCGAAAGTATTGATTTTTTCCGAGGAACAATAATGTCATTGACCTTGATGTAATCCCGTTAAACTTGATATAACCTTGATTATTGAATTCGACATTGAAAAACGAGATGACAAATTGAATTTATTTGAATATTATTTACAATTAACGGTAATTATTATAGTAACAGAACATAACCTTCTGCGACAGTATTGGATTTCCAGCCTCCGTGACTTATCGCTAATTCTCTTTCGATTGCATATCCGAGAATAATCGATACTTGCGGTTTTATAACGGTACAAAGCTGACTTGTCATTGGCTGAACACCTGTAAGCTGACTTGTCATTGGCTGAACACCTGTACTTTAATGAGTAGGTGTACTTTAATGACATGCATTAAAGGACTGCTACCAGGTGTATAATTACTACATTTCGGTATGGTCGAGCATAAAAGGATTTAAGACAGTTTTTGCAACAAGTAATGAGAAAGAACTCGAAGGTGGCTTTACTCATGACTACACATCCTCGTATTAAAAGTTAAAGAATGCCACCGGCAGTGTTTCCAGACTCTCGCGGCTGAAGTGTCGTAGGAGCTGAAAACTATAGTTTTTAGTTGGTTTATTTTACGACGCTTCATCAACTGCGATGGTTATCTAACGTTTGACTGAGACGAAGGTGATGCCAGCGAAATTAATCCAGAGTCCAGCAGCGAAAGTTACCCAGCATTAATTGCTCTTAATGGGTTGAGAGAATACTCCGGAAAAAAAAAATTCGGAGAAACTTTAGACCATTTCCCACTGTTGTCTTTTCTTGCGTTACCAACAGAAGCAACTATACTATGTCAGTTTCAAATTAATGTAAGCCTTGGAAAAAATCCCTATACTTCATCTATCATTAGCAGCGATCTCGGCTGAGGGGAACACGTTACAGACACAGCGGTAAAAGCATGGAGAGCGTTACACTTTGTGATGAGGGTACTAAGAAAAGGCTCTGATAAATCCAAAGAGATTGCATATAAATCAGTAGTACGTCCAGTAATGGAATATGATGCTGCATGTTGGGATCCTTACAGATTAGAACATATTAAGACACTGGAAAAGATTAAAAAAACGGGCTCTCAAGCGTTGTCGGAAAAATTCCTCATTAAAATGGGACACACTCACGGACAGGAGAACGCGAATTTGATTATGCGCAATGTTCAAAACATACAGAGGTGAGCCTGCCTGGAGAGAAATAAAAAATAGGTTGCAGCCGCCAAATTACTCTTCAAGGAACGACCACTCATACAAATAAAGGGAAAGAAGACAGAGGACGGACACTGGAAAGTTTTCTTTTCTCAATCGTACTATCAGGGACTGGAATGCTTTTCCTGCAGACTTACTAAAGGCTTTACCAACAACCAAAAATGTATTTAAAAATAGGCTTAAGGACTTTACTAATAGACGGTAATTATACACAGTATTTAAAGGGTGTAAATGATATTTTGTTATTGAAGTGTTGTATCAGTGAAGAATTATGTTGTGTCAGTGAAACGTGTTCCTGTCAGTGAAGCTTTATAGTTTATAGTGGCAGTGAAATGTTTTTGAAGTGTTAGTGAAATCAGGATAGAATCAGTGAAATGTGTCGTAGTTCCAGTGCAGTGAGTGAGTTGACAGCGAAATGAGTGTAATGTTGAAAGGTACTTGTGCAGATATGAACATATCATACTCGTGGGTTGTAGTTCGAACTTAGGCTTAAGATACAAATTGGATTTATTTTAAATGTTATTTTAAGTGATCGTGCTTCATTTAATTTAGGATATTCCCTATTATTATTATTATTATTATTATTATTATTATTATTATTATTATTATTATTATTATTATTATTATTATTAATTGTTGTTAGTATTATTATTAATTGTATTTTAATTAATAAGTTTATTATTGTCATTATGGAGTGTAATTAGTTACCACCGCCACCGGGTATATACCCATTGCAGTGTGAATAAATACATACATACATTATTTATTAGATTATTCGAATGAAAACAAGCTCTAAAAATCTTAACAAACCAAACCTAACCTTCGTTATATTAACCAAGTTTCCTACCGAATTTAGTATTTTGAGGATTATTACAAATTAGCATAACTTATGTTTCTTATGTTGGCGACATTGATTATATACAATTGTGTGCAAAAACGACATAACTGCAGTAGTGTGAAATGGTCTAAAGAACACTAAAAAATTCAACCACGTAACTTTCTTTCCAATCAAAATTTGAATACGCTCTTCTGCTTCACTGTCAGACATGCTAACCGTTACTCCACAACGATGGACAAACCTGTCGTATTTTGACTTAAATTATCGTACATCCTATGTTGAAGGGAAATGCATTGCCAAAGAACTAGATGAAAGATTAATTCGACTGACAAACAGACATGCAATGTAAAATAAATAAGGTTTAACTCCCTTAGAGATTAATAATAATCAGAGACCGGAAGTGTAGGCATTATGAATCATTAAAATAGGCAGGCAGAAAGGCATCATATAAATAGCTAAAATAATAGGCATGCACAAAGGCATTATAAATAGCTAAAATACGCAATAAAAGGCAATTACAAAAACCTTGCTCTAGATCCACAACCTTGCACTTTCCACAAAGGGATTTCGCCAGCAAGAAAAGCTTTACATAAATCGAATGCAGATTGAGATTTTCGACTCGATGTTGCAATTACTGTTGGAAGCAAAGAAATCTTCTTCCAAGTAGCCTTAGAAAGTGCATTTTTTGTGTTTTGGTTGTACTGGTATGTTGCGATATGAAATATTTAGCTAGCAACAACAACGTCGCAATGAAAACTGAAAGAAAAATAACCGTCAAAAATAACGTTAGATCCGCACTCATTGTTGCCTTGTCAGATAAACACAAGCGATAATTAAAAACGCTTACTGTTATCCATTTTTGCACGGCAGCACTCACTGTTGCAAAGAGAATATGAACTGACTGAAAGACAATAATATACATTCGGTGAAGTCACTTTCATTGTAGGGATTATAGAAATAAATTAAAATATACCTGTAGGTAATTTTTAATAATAAATTAATAAATAATAGATAAATAATCAAATAAAGGCAAAAAAGCACTTATTTTGTAAATTAGGCATTTATATTTAAAAAGGCAGAAAAGGGCAACATAAAACTGTGACGTTTCAATCACAAAGGTATAATTCGTATAGATTTACTTTCAAAATGAAGATAGATTTAACAAATTTAAAAAGGCATTAAAAGGAATTTGGTATTCCCAAGAAACTAGTTCGAGTAATTAAAATGTGTCTCAGTGAAACGTACAGCAGAGTTCGTATAGGTCAGTTTCTGTCAGATGCGTTTCCAATTCACTGTGGACTAAAGCAAGGAGATGCACTATTATCTTTACTTTTTAACTTTGCTCTAGAGTCCAGGATAACAGAGAGGGTTTGGAACTGAACGGGTTACATCTGCTGCTTGTCTATGCAGATGACGTGAATATGTTAGGAGAAAATCCACAAACGATTAGGGAAAACACGGGAATTTTACTGGAAGCAAGTAAAGAGATAGGTTTGGAAGTAAATCCCGAAAAGACAAAGTATATGATTATGTCTCGTGACGAGAATATTGTACGAAATGGAAATATAAAAATTGGAAATTTCTCTTTTGAAGAGGTGGAGAAGTTCAAATATCTTGGAGCAATAGTAACAAATATAAATGATACTCGGGAGGAAATTAAACACAGAATAAATATGGGAAATGCCTGTTATTATTCGGTTGAGAAGCTTTTATCATCCAGTCTGCTGTCAAAAAATCTTAAAGTTAAAATTTATAAAACAGTTATATTACTGGTTGTTCTTTATGATTGTGAAACTTGGACTCTCACTTTGAGAGAGGAAGTTAAGGGTGTTTGAGAATAAAGTGCTTAGGAAAATATTTGGAGCTAAGAGGGATTAAGTTACAGAAGAATGGAGAAAGTTACACACGCATTGTATTCTTCACCTGACATAATTAGGAACAGTAAATCCAGACGTTTGAGATGGGCAGGGCATGTAGCACATATGGGCGAATCCAGAAATGCATATAGAGTGTTAGTTGGGAGGCCGGAGGGAAAAAGACCTTTAGAGAGGCCGAGACTTAGATGAGAAGGTAATATTAAAATGGATTTGAGGGAGGTGGGATATGATGATAGAGAATGGATTAATCTTGCTCAGGTTAGGGACCAATGGCGGACTTATGTAAGGGCGACAGTGAACTTCCGGGTTCCTTAAAAGCCAAAGTTCCGGTCTCTGACAGTAGTAATATGTAAGGTAAATACTATAGGGCAGTATATTAAAAAAGACTCTGTCATTCAGGCGCTTCTAACCAAGGATTTACTGGAGGGGGCTCCAAAGATTCGAGGCAGCCCTGTGTTAAATGTTTATATTTGTTCCGAGCCCTTTGTTAAAATAGCTCGAAGGGAAAAATCAAAACAAATGCACTTTTCTAATGTAACCATCTCATATTCTACATTCTGTTAAAGCGATCGATTGAAAACAAAGAAATTTAGATGTTTTTCACTGCTTGTTGATGACTTTCTATAATTCTGTGATCTTGGAACCTGAGATTGAACTCACTTAGCAAATATGTCCATTATTCTCATACTTCAGTAAATTGTGTTTTGTTTCTTTATCTATAACAGACTTGAGTGTAGGGAAATGATGCATCATTTTTCCTTCGCTCAGGCCTCCCCGGATAATAAATTTGTCGGTACCACAAATGAGGAGCTGAGATAAAAAAACGGGGCTTATCATCTGTCTTGGGGTATCCGAGTTAAGAGTGCTCCCATATTATATGAGCGAGCCTTCATCGTTTAATGTAAAAATGAAAGTTGTCATTTGCGTGGAACATTGCAGAATTCTAGCGTTAAGTTGAAAAACGGGACTTGTCATCAATTTTGGGATATCCGCGTTAAGAGTGCTCCCATATTATATGAGCGAACCTTCATCGTTTAATGTAAAAATGAAAGTTGTCATTTGCGTGGAACATTGCAGAATTCTAGCGTTAAGTTGAAAAACGGGACTTGTCATCAATTTTGGGATATCCGCGTTAAGAGTGCTCCCATATTTTATGAGCGAACCTTCATCGTTTAGTCGACCTGGTTGGCAAGTTGGTATAGCGCTGGCCTTCTATGCCCAAGGTTGCGGGTTCGATCCCGGGCCAGATCGATGGCATTTAAGTGTGCTTAAATGCGACAGGCTCATGTCAGTAGATTTACTGGCATGTAAAAGAACTCCTGCGGGACAAAATTCCGGCACATCCGGCGACGCTGATATAACCTCTGCAGTTGCGAGCGTTGTTAAAATAAAACATAACATTCATCGTTTAATGTAAAAATGGAAGTTTTCACTTGCGTGGAAGATTGTAGAATTCTAGCGTTAAGTTGAAAAACGGGACTAGTCAAGTGACTAGTCCCCTTCTTCTGACAGTGTTTCATGCACTTCGAGATAAGAAATTCTGTTCCTTTAGATGAAAAATGGGATATATCAACAGTTTTCAAAACTATTTTTTAGTCTATATGTTACGTTTTCTATATAAAAAAAATTAACTCCTTGCTGGACAAGTAGATCTGACCAAGTGCAAAGTAACAATACCAAAAACAAGTGGTTAAAGCAAGTACAATGCAGTCTGTGATTTTTTTTTTTTTTTTTTTTTTTGTGATTTTCTCAAAATGACCTCTGCATGACTAGACCCGTTTTTGATCTCAGTGCCTCAATTGGACGGAGTTACGCAATAATAGAATAACCGACAATTAAAAAAAAATGAGATATTTGCACAAATCTGTTGATGGCAGGCTAATTTAACTCTGAAAAAATCAAGAACGCCGATATCTGAATTTTTCTGCTATTTATGAGCAAAAATTCGTTTATTGCATAAAATTCATTTATTTATTTTGCTTTGAAATATTAATTCTACTCCTGGTCTCTTATTAAAAATCTTTTTTGGTATCATTTGTGCTATTTTTTGTAATAGTACGAATGTCATAATACTTCTTTCATAAAATGTTTCATAAAAAAAAAAGATTTATTTTAATGGCCAATATCTCGAAACAGGTTTTTGGCGCTTGGTCTCTTATTGCGTAACTCCCTTCAATTCTCAATATATATGTTTGTAAAATGTCTTCCCACGTTATAATGTGATGTGTACCTAATAATAAGTTTCACACAATAAACAGCGTCCATCCCCAACACAAAAAGAATTTCTCCTCCCATTCACAATTAAACACAGGACTGCTGCGTGGAATCATGTTGCAGGCAATCCTGCAATGTTCACTGTGACTGGCAGTATAGTCCTAGTAGCGAACTGCATGAGTGTAAGAGCGCTTGGTGAGCAACTGTTCCTTATCCCTGGTTTAGAGCCTAAAAATGTGTATTTCTATTTTGTTAATGTGTTTTTAATTTTGCTTGCTCCAGTGAAAGAGGAAGTTTTGAATATAATGGGATGATTGGCCCAAATACCTTATAATAGTTTGGTTTTAGAAGTGATTCCAGTTCCTACGAAGTGACTTCTTTTAAGTTTATTTATACATGCTTTAACATCTGTCGTTATATTAGTAGGCTGTTTTTACTATTATTGAATTCCTGTTTCTATTGTGTGTTACAAATGGCTTGTATTCATGTAACTGATTTTAGATAGTTGGCCGTAATGAATAATGATTATTTCCAATCCGGCATTTGTCTTTGTGACTGAGGGGAAATCTTTAAAAACCCCAGTCAGATTGGCCGGCCATGGGTTTGATCCCGGGACCTACCGAATGCGAGTCTCGGACGTTACCGAACGGCCAACTCCCTCGGGTTGTGATTGGTTTTGTTGAGCACTTGAGCTGGTAGTAGGAATACAGAAGAACAGTATCCCATGGAAAGATTTTCCGCTTATAAAATAACTCTGTCTGACAAAAGACAAAGTTTCACAAGGGAAAATTTAGATAAAATCATTGTTATGTATTGGAATGCCAATAAAAATTATTACATCTTGATTACACAACTTTTAACACTTGTATCACTTCGGAATATACAGGGACATCATTTTATTTTTACTAACATTTTTAATATTAACCTGTCTATACCTTTAGAGAACCGGAAACGCCGCTTGCTCCCCCCTCCAAGACTGGAGTTCGATGATACTGGCGTAAAACACAAATCGCTCTACTAGGTATAGGATGGAAGAAAAGTAGTTCATCCATTTACGTAAACTAGGAAATATCGCGATTTTGAGTTTGATAATTTTCATTAGGTTTTTCTTTAATCAAAGTACAGTACTGTATTAAGAATAAGTGTTTTTACTCACGAAGTGAGTTATCCATGCGAACGTATTCATTATGCAGTGTATATTATACTGTCTACAGCACATTAGCGTACAATATAGAGAAAGAAGTTAAATTGAAAAATAATCATAATATGAATATTTAAACACAATTTTGAAAATGGTGGCCGTTCATTTCGATACAGGCTTCAGTTCTTTTGTGCATATTATCGCACTATAGACTATTGCATCTAATTCCAATTCCCAGTTTCGTCCTTCGTACTAGTAACTCATGTTGAAATAATTATGTATCTAATCTACGTACTGTAAATTCAATCTTCACTTCTGCCCGACCCGAAAATATAAAATTACTCAGACATGCTATCTACTGTCCGTCCAAGTGATTATGCCGCAGGATTGTAGAAAGGGAGGAAATCACGTGACAGTTAATTACTTAGCGAGGCCCTTTTATTTAAGTTAAATTAAACAGCTGTATAATATTACGTAAACGTCCAATTCCTAAGAGAAATTAATGTTTTCAGAAAAGAGCTAAGACAGTCCAACTTTTACAGAGGGGCGAGCAGAAGCAGGTGGGGGAAATCGGGATGCGACGTAGGCAAACGGACAGTACCTGTGCGAAAATATGATTGATTATTGAAAGCTCTTTCGTCACTGGAAAACGCGAACATATTTCTGGAACGTACTATACTCAGTAACTCAGTACTGCTTACTATCTGCGGTCTTGGTTCTGTGTGGAGTTGGAACTTCCTTAGTAGAAGGGGTGGGAGTGAAGTACATTCAAAAACTCAGGTACAATAAAAATTGAAGTAAAAATAAAATGATGTCCCTGTATATGATACGAACTTTCTTGTGTTACATTTTAACCAAAAAGCCAGAAACTCAACACACTAGAACAATATGAAATATACAGACACACGAAAACACACCCCAACGATATTCTCAACACACAACTCAATTTAAAACACATACACTCTTTGACTCTACACTACGAACGCACCCTCACAGGAAACAAGAGGCGCCAAGACCAACAACGACCAGTTCTGAAGATGACCCAAAATAGATCGAAACATGTTAACAAAGTACGTTAAAATTTAACACAAGAAAGTTCTTATCATACATATTCCGAAAAATTATTAATAATATGTCAATTGTCAATTCATTAGTGAATTAATTTTCTGTAATATTGACACTTATGTATCAGCAGCCATAGGGCAATGAGGCGAGGAACAGTTCCCAAATTTACATTGGAGATCCTCAGAAAATTAAAGGTTCCTGAGAAGACTTCAGACAATTGCATCAACCATTTTAAAATCTTCATTGAATATCATCAATCACCATCTCTATTCATCTTTATAATATTCAGTGTATATTATTTATTTTCAATAATTTTTTATCGTTTTGATAGCTACCACATCTTTTCGCAGAATATTATTTTTTTTTATTTCATTATGTATTTTTCTAACATTAATTTACATTTTCTTTTTTGTTCATTTGAGTTGATTAGGATGCCGATATTTTAAATCCAAGATTTGGACGGCTATCATTTCGATATACTACTATTCATAATTTAAACATAATAAAAATAAAGTTTCTAACTTCGATTTTTTATTGTTTTTATTTCTGTATACCGTAATGCTTAATATTCACAAATTAATTGCATGTTTGTAGTTGTTGTAGTTTGAGTAGATAGAAACACATTTATAGTCCCGTCGCTCTAATTTCCGGCAGCCAATCGCGTTGCAGGTCGGCTACATTTAAACGTGTGCGTCTTGTGATTCGCTGATTCATTTCTTAAGGCTCGATAAATAATATAATCGCCCGCCATTTTAGCTCTTTCGTTGGCGTTCGCAGAAAGCACACGAAGACGTTATTTGCTGAATTACATTGCGTTTGATTTATTATCATAGGAGCTACGACATGATAATGTTTAACGGTGTGGCAAATAGATTCCTCGTATGGTAGCTCGGCAACGTAAGAACAAAAATGGCGAACGATACTACCTACTTAGGCTTTATAGAGCCTTCACTTTCTAAGACGTAAGCAAAGAGGCGGAGTTACGCCGGGAATAACAGCGTCGGGACTATAGATGCATAAAATTGTAATTTTAGCTGCCTAAAACTGCATTTTAGTGTCTATTTTGATACTTTTAGGCCCGGTTGCAGAAATGCAAATCAAATCAGTCCCTGATCACCAATCAGTTGATGTCTGATTTATTTGATTGTTCATTGCGTTGCACAAACGTGAATCTCCAATCAACTTGTCTCAATTTACTAATTGCTGATTTGAGAAAGAAGTGCATTTGACAACAGCGCTATTTAGCAACCACAGCCGATTTGATGCTCTTTAAAAGTCGCAAAACGAATGCATCAAGTGGGCGGTGAATAAGAAAATAAGTGAATGCTCTGTTGTTTTGTTGCTTTTTGTAGAAATGAAACAGGTGGATTCTATTTCTATATAGACTAAAATATAGTGAAAAAAATGAAGCAAACAGAAAACATGAGAGGGTTTCTGTTGTGGGATTTGCTAGAGGAGTTGGCAAGAAATTGGAACAAGCATAGCCTCCATAGCCCAAAAGAATTCCATTTCCATCTCTCTATTTACAAATTGAGCTCGTAACATAATCATTAAAAATATTGTGCTGTCATGTGTAGAACCATGCCAACGGGCTACAACATTCCAGAATTTCAATGATGGTGTAGACTACATATTGCCTGTACATTCACAGAAAAGAAACCTTTTCTATTTCGATAAAGTTCGGCAACATTTCCACCAGGTGACTGGATGGGGATGTGAGCAGTCTATACAACCAATTACTCTTGGAAAACCTGACATGGCCGAAAATTCTCTCCGGATTTCAAATCGTTCCCTGTTTGAAGTTTGGGGATTTATGAGACCCTGCCATAACAAAACAATTGCATACGTAACATTTCTAACTACTCGGCAAATAGTTAATTTGTGGACCCTAACAAGATAACCCAAGACCGCCTGAAAAATTCCAACAGCATAAAATCTCAGCGATATTAGAACTTGGTTCATACGAGAAAGTGGAAGGTTTCGATTTGTCTGTCCGCATATATTTGTTTCAATTTTTGAAAGTAACAAAACACACGAATCCTTACTTAACCTAAATCTTTGCTCAAATTCTCTGTCATTATACATAAAAACAATTAATGTCTATCACGGAAATGTCTTCTTTTTAATAATATTTCCTTCATTCTAAAGTTTCTTCATCAGAAGAATCCATTATGTCGAAAACAATATTGTTACGCTATAACTATTTACTATATACATTACAGTAACTGCACTATGAAGAGAACAACATAAATACTTGATCAGTGATCAGTCACTTAACCAGCAAAAATCTGTTGATCAAATCTGATGGAAGATTGATCTCCGATCAAATACTGATTGTTCTTTCTGCAACAGAAATAGAACTGATGGCCAATAAAACCCTCCCTGATCGCCAATCATATTTGATCGGTGTTTCTGCAACTGGGCCTTAGACCATCATACAGGTGATTGCGGAGATCTAATGCAAGTTTCTTTATTGCAGGTACAAGTGACAGCATTGTTTTAAAATTTTGAGAATATGTTCTCGAAAATAAATAATTGCAGAATACTGACTACGCAATTTAAAAGAAAAACCATGCCGAAGTCTCCTCCATTCGCTGCCCATTCAAAAAAGTATACGCTACAGTTTTCTGGAATTGACCTCATAGAACGAGAGGTATTGAATAGAAAGGCACGGAAACTTGGTGCCTGCTGTTACTCAAATGACTCGGAATACGAATCTGATGTTACCCATATGATCATTGACAGGTTTCTGATGACCGGTAAGGTTTTGGCAGCTTTGGCATCAGGTATGGTAAGAGGTTATATTTATTAATATAGTTGTAAAGTAGTAATACAGCGAGATTATTCTATTCGTGTGCCAGTTTTCACGTTAGTCGCTGACCACAATTTATTATAGTCCGGGTCAGCTCACTTCATACCCTAAGGGTGAAACGTAACCATTTTTCCCCCATTACTACATGTGCTAGTGGATTGTGGTGATTTTATAGTTTGCAGGTTGAATTTTCTTCTGCCAACTTCGTTTCAAATTTCGATACTGACATATACTACAAATGATAGTGATTTTGTAACTAGTATGTTGGCAGCTGAGACAAATATCGACAATATTAGTCGGTTCTGGAGTTCCATGAAATTGAAATTGTACTAGATTTCTGAGCCTGTTACTGTAAGCTAGTGAAATCTGAACATACTAATAATTAATTAATATCAGTATTAATATTAATAAATAATGGTTATTTTATGTGTCGCTTTGTGGTCATAATTCAAGACTATAGTCAGGCAACTTTTCGGAGTTAGTATAATAATTTCATGTGGTCAAACAAATTACATTTTTAGGTTAGGTCTCGTGAGTCAATTGTTTAGTCAAGCCAATGAATTTCGTATTGTCAGACAAAATACATGACACATGTTGATCCCTTTCTCGTATAGTTTGCCTAAGAAAATATGTTACAAATTATTGAATTATTTAGAATAACCTTCCAACATAAAGTACGGTAAGTAAATAAGTCATTTAGTACGAAGGATCGTGTGATATCTGTAACAGTTGGCAACATTGACAAGACGGCAATATTTGCTGTTTAGGAACTGTTCTTATGTGATCCTCACTATACAATGTCGTTTGCCGCCAGACGCTGTTACGCGAGGCCAGATGAGCGACATCCATGCATATCAAAGATTTCTTTTAAGGAAATCTTACCTTATTTACAGCGTGTGTTGAAAACGAACTTCTTCGCCACTCACACATTCATTATTGTCATCTGATCGCAAAATCCAGCAACAGAAATTTAATCTATTGTCTTTATCTATAGGAATAAACTGGTGTACCAAGGTTGTTTTACAGTATATGGTTTTAATTTAAACAATTTTGTGGCATTTCGTACTGGTCATTTAGACCAGTGGCGGCTCCTGCATATTTCTTAAGAGGAGGAAAGAAGTTAACAGCGCAAAATGGCACATTCTTGAGAGAAACATGCTACAAATTAGTCTACATGCATACATGTAAGACCAGATAGTGTTTGAGTTGGCCTTCTCTTTTGTATAGCAATAATCTGTTCTTGTAAACTGAGTTTCCTAAATTGTCCAAAATATGTTTTCACTTCCGTTCATTGTTGGATAATTGCACAAATTAACAATTACAAGGAAATTCACAAACTAGCAGCATTTTTCGCGCACTGTTTTGTATAAATCTAACTTCAACTTTCAGATATCCTCAAAAGTTTCAAACCATGAATAGTAGCTTATATAAAGTGCAATGAATAATATATTTTGTTTTATAATTTAAAAAAAAAGTTTATATAGTATCTTTCATAGCTTTGCGTTAAAACTGTTTTTATTGTGCCTCCTCCTACTCTCTTTCCAACTAAAGATTGAAGTAAACGTAAACAAAACCCAAATGTATTACTCCGCAATCGCAAGCTAGCTGCCAAAGCAGCACGCAGGGCAGCCACCATCTGATATATTGCAGACGACATTACAACATATTCATTAAACTAACCCGTAAATGCTCACAGAGGGTTAATAACAAGACTTACATGATTAATAAAGTTAAAATGTCATTAATATAATAATTAGATTCTACTTACGTCAGTGTGTGAACTTGTGTGAACATTAATCGGAACTCGATAGCGGCTCTATCCCCTCCATATCCGAATTATCAGGTTCATCTGAACTGTCTTCTGCGTTGATAACCAGTGGCAGAAACACCAGTGAACTCGGATGTTAATTTCACAATTTCGGCAATAGCAGGAGTAGGATATTTATTGCATAAAGAATTGAAAACGTTTAAAATCATGGTTTTTTCTCCACTGTTTAAGGGTTTTCCTTTTCCTTTCTTGTGCTTAATAACACGAGATGGAGAGGGCTGATCAGCTTCAGCCATTTCATTAGCACTCGACAAAATGTTTGAATAAAGTTAATAAAACCTGTATTATTTAGTATTAATATTACCAATGAAACCACAACACTGTAACACACGCTTCGTGTACTGACTGCATAACAATAGGCTACTACAATACAATACGTCATTGTCGTCTGCCACGAACAAACTATTGCGAGCGACTCTCTCTAACTGGGACATTGACCTCGACGTCAGATGGTGCGAGAAAGACGAAGTCTGGGATTCACAAAGGCATCTTTCACGTGATCAAGGCATGCATCTCTCACGTGGTCGTTCTGGAACGCACACTCGCTAGAGGCAGAGAGGGAGACGAATTTTGTGCTGACAGACATGGTGATTCAATAACACAGGGATATCGAAGAATTTTCATTAGTTTGATATATATGCGCGTTGATATCGAAGAGTTTATTTATCTACTGGGAATAGTGGATTTTTTTTTTTTTTTTTTTTTTTTTTTTTTTTTTTTTTTACATTCATGATTAAATGTTATTCTTCGAAGAGCGGAGAATTTCTTCAATTCAATTCTACAGAAATTTCTTTGATGTTGGCAACACTGAATCTCGCATTGTGTTATAAGCTGTGTTGATGTGCTCTGTGAATCTGCAGGTCACCTTGGGAGGGATTTCATGCCTGTTACGCATGCGCGTTGCCATAATATACGTTAAAATGATTTACCATGCAATGTCTGAAACTACTAATATAAACATGTTGTTTAAATTGTAAGAAAGTCTTCTTATAAGCATGTTTAATTCACTCGTATTCTATTTATATTATACATTTTATTATTTTAGAAGGAACTATTTTAATGTGAGAAAGAAGATGACAAGCATGAGCTTGAAGGCGTTGTGCGTCCAATAGCCAATCAGAAACCACTAGGCCACGTGCATTTATTTATATTTACTTCAATCTTTAGCTGGAAAGAGAGTAGATGTGTTATAGTCTGATTGAATGCAGCATCGTTAGATGGCAGCGGTAGCGAGCTTGCTGCACGACCAGTCGGTTTCTATATTTCCCGCCCATGCGCTGATTCAGAGGAGGATCTCCTCCCTCTCCGTTCATGTACTTGCTTTAAAACTCTGCTTCTTTCTCTGGCCGCTAGTGCGCTGTTGTCTATGTGTGTTAACTGCAGTAAAGGAGGAAAGGATTGACTTTCCTCCACACAAACAATCTCGCATCTTTCTCACAGTTTTCTAGCAGCACATGAGTGCGCGTCGTTTAAAACTCGATCAACCGAGGTTTTCTTATAGCTGTGAACTTAAAAATTATCGAATCTTCCTCGAATTTCAAGGCATATATTTCATTTGGTACTTACTTTCAAAAGAAGAAAAATGTGAGGAGGACTTTCCTCCCTTCCCTCCCCCGAGAAACCACCACTGAATTTTAGACACCCCAGATAACAAGGTAGTGTAAATCTACTATAAAATACAGCAGCCCCCATTTTCCTCCATATCGTCAATTTTTAAAGCTATCCGCTTGAAATTTTTAGGACGGATTAAGGAAACTCTGAAGGACATAACCTTTAAATTTTAATATTCTTCGAACGCATAATAATTTAATAAAATATTTTAGAAAAAAAAATTCTCGCGAAAAATAAAAGCTGAAAACACTGTAAATAAGTGCTCATTTTTCTTATAAACTAGTGGAAGCATATGAATGATTTTTTACACAATCTGCAAACATGATATAATTTTCTACGTAAAGATTAATTTTTTTGGTCCTTCAGAATTATCTGTTATGATTACCATTTGTTATTAATGGAGAAAAATTCGCTCCGGCGTCGGGGATCGAACTCGGGACCCCCAGTTCTACGCACTGGGTGTTCTAACCACTGAGCTACTCCGAGGCTCAATCCCCAGCACCGGATCTAATTTTAGTATCTAGAATTATTTTCCTATGAAAATCTGGGAATAAGACACCAAAATTAACTGGACTGTATAAAAAGAAATTTATTCAAAATCTTCCTCTAGTTTATGAGAAAAATGGATACTTATGTCCCATTGTTTTCAGTTTCTTTTCACTAATTTTTTTCTAAAATATGTTTTTAAAATTATTAAATGATCGCTACAATATTAAAATTCATAGGTTATGTTCACCAGAGTTTCTTAATCTGTCTTTAAAATTTTCAAATTAATAGATTTAAAGATTGATGAGATATCGAGGAAAATGCGGGCTGCTGAATTTATAGTGGATTTAGACTATCTTGTTACCTTAAGAAATTTTGTTGGTATGTGTTCTGATCGTTCACCACTCGTCTAGTTTCTGCTCTGTTAAAACACGGCATTTCACGGTTCCCTTCCTTCAAGTAATGTTCCCGATTCAAATTTTTCACAAGCCTTCAAACAGTTTCTCTGCTGGAAACATAATCAGGAAATTCACCGGGAATAGCCTCCTCAATGTACTACAAACTGTCTCAGTTTTGAGGAAGGCGTCGTACAGAGACGCTCATTTTTTGTAAATAATATTTCGTACACGGCATTTTTATGCCCTCGTCACAAAGACTAGGCCTACATACCGAATTCTTCACACTATAAGGAAATATTAGTCTATTAATTATCTCTAAAATCATGCAAATGTAAGCCTATTCAACCAGTATACAGGGTGTTTCAAAAATAGAGGGCATGATTTCACGTATGTATTCCTCATATGTAGACAGTACGAAAAGTTCATGCTTCGGAAATGCTTGGTTTCTGAGTTATGGCCTTCAAAACAGTGATATTCACAGGAACGTTTTTCTTCCCGCAGGTAGTTGTCTTTAAAGCAGATGTTCAAAAATGTCCACTTCCTGCTTGAATACAGGCCTCACATCGATGTCTCATGACCCTGCGAACACTATCCCAAATTCCAGGAGTATTGCGTATTTCCTCACAACCTGCCACAATTCGATTCCGAAGCGATTCTATGTCAGGCACCGGAGACGAATACACCAATGATTTTAAATGGCCCCATAAGTAGAAATCGATAGCGTTGAAATCAGGTGAGCGTGGAGGCCAAGCAATTGGGCCACTTCTACCTATCCATCGATCAGGATACCTCTCCGGTACAAACGACGAGCCAGCGCAGCATTGTCCGCCTTACCGTGCATGAAGTGCACTTCTGTCAGCTCCTGATTTGAGTACATGTCGCACAGTACAACGTCAAACACAACACTCAAAGTACCCTTCACCTCGGAATTAACTGTCAGAGTGTCCTCTGTTAATATCTTCTGTCACGGCATCTACCTGCGGGAAGAAAAACGTTCCGGTTAATATCACTGTTTTGAGGGCCATAACTCGGAAAGCAAGGATTTTCGGACACATGTTGTAATGAACTTTTTGTATTGTCTACATGTGAGGAATACATACTTGAAATTATGCTCTCTATTTTTGAAACACCCTGTATAATTGGACGGAGTGACGGAACAATAAAACAACCGACAGTTTGAAAAATAATTAGATATTTGAAGATTTGAATGATTTAACTCAGAAAAATATTTGCACTCTAGCACTCTACTACCATTTATAAGCAAAATTCATTGCATAAAATTAATTAAATGATTAATTTAGTTTGATTTGCAATATTGAATCAATTCCTGGTCTGTTATTAAAAATCGGGTAGCGTTTTTTATTATTTTTGTAATAGTGTAAATGTTGCAATACATCTTGCATAAAATATTTAATAAATAACCAGATTTACTTCAGTGATCAATTCTTTAGTTGGCCTCTTGTTTCATAAATCCGTCCATACTGCTGAACAGGCAATGTCTTGTACTACAATGATGGTAGCTTAACCTTGCCGGCTGGCGACACGTTGACACTCTGCAACAGATAGCGGGAAAGCTGACACACAAACGAATAATCTCACGGTAGTAGTAGTAGTAGCAGTAGCAGCAGCAGCAGCAGAAGTAGTCCTAATGGTGGTGGTAGTAGTACCACAGTCTACTATATACAGTCGCGAAGCTTGAGGTGTTTTTTTGCAAATCTCGTGATAAAGCGCTCCAAGCGGTTAGCAACTAGAAACAATAGACTGTCCATGGTCGACTTTGGACTGTGTCGTATTTCTATCGAGTGATAGCTCGTTGCGTATTTCACATTGATGCTTGTGAAATGTTCGTTCGTTATTGGTTGTAATGAAAATGTTAATGGCTAAAATATAATAATTGCAATAATAATATGGGATAAGGAGGAGACGTTTGTAGTGCTATAAATTGTAGCAACAGTAAGAGAAAGAGGCCAGAGTTATCCTTTTTCCGATTTCCGAAAGATTCAGAAAGGTTCCTGGGTTTCCACAAGAATGCTGTGCAGAAACAAAACTCTTAATTTTGAAGTTCTTTGTGACTGTTAGAATACATTATATCCTTAAATTTCACAATGAAATGTTTCAGTCTAACCGAAAGGACATTAGATACCTGTTTAAGTTCTGTCACTTAGGCTGCTAAATTTCCAGAGATAAATAAAGGTTTGGTCTACTTTTTTTTTCAGAGGATATATTTTTAATTGTAGCTATTAATTTTGTTGTTCTTTTTGTGTGTTATTCTACTAAAGACGTAGAAAAATTAAGTTTGTTTTAATTAAATTTATTGATCACGTTTTATTTTCAATTCTGGTGGGATTATTATTGCTTAGGCCTACTTTTTTTTTCAAAGGATATGTTTTTAATTGTAGCTGTTAATTTTGTTGTTATTTTTATCTGTTGCTTTACTAGAGACGTAGATAAAGTCTGTTCCAATAAAATTTATTGATCACGTTTTATTTCCAATTCTGGTGTGATTGTTATTGCTTAACCTCATCCCACTTTGTTAACTACGTAAGCCTACACTACAAGTACCGGTATACATACGTAAGTTACTCCATTAATTCATATTTCCATTATTATTATTATTATTATTATTATTATTATTATTATTGTTGTTGTTGTTGTTGTTATTGTTGTTGTAAAGGAAAATGCAAATTAATATTTATTGGTTTCATAGTTAATTATCGCTATAATCTTGAATGAGTGAAGCCATTATAGTAAATTTCAGTTCGTTTTACACAAACAAAAATTATGTTAACTTATTTCTTGCAGGTATCTTCGAGTTTATGGTGTATTTAATATACTTCATTAAAATAATAAATTAACTGAATTAAATAAATCGAAATACCTCGCTTATTATTGGTTTTTGTGAAAAATGTTACATAACAAAAGTTTCTTTAAAAATGATTTAAGATAAGTTTTATTCTCTGCAAAATTTTGATAGGACTGATATTTAATGAGATAAATGAGTTTCAAAATTAAAATAACGCTAAGGCGGTGCATTGTAATAAGAACAAATGACTTCGTCTATAAGGGGCCTTGGACAACAACAATCGAAAGATATTAAACATAGCCTACAGAGAATGTTTCTGTGTTTGTATGAAGTAATATCAGATGCTAAATTAACCGATTTGTATAATTAATTATTATTTCACCATTGGAAAGTGTAGTTTCTCTAGATGGACATAATGCTATAATGTTATTACAGTAACTTCTGAGTGAATCGAGGACAGGTAAGATTAAAATTGCTTCTTATGCACAGAAAACTTAATAGGCTATTTTGTACATTCATTAAACTATGGTTGCATGCAATAACAAATAAGAAACATGTTAAGGGAAGTTATCATTGCACCAAATGAGTGGTCTCTGGACCAAAATGATCACATTTTAATTATTTAAATACAATTTAAATTAAGTAACATATTAAACGATTTATTGTTCTATCAAATACGAATGTTCCCTGGATCAAACGTCCTATTTTAATTATGTAATTACTTTATATTTATTTCTAACAGGTGCAGCGGAGCGCACGGGTACGGCTAGTAACAAAATAAAACAACATGAATGCAATCTTTTTCAGTTACTGACTTTAATAAAAATAAAATCACTTTCAATCTATTATGGTCTACACATAATGCATACTGATATGAAATCCCATCATTCATTCTCGGAGAAATAACAGAAACATTAATGATTGTAAGACTGGAACGGGACATAAGTGTGTATATCTTGATTCAGATGATAAGGATGATTTCATGTGCTGTAGAATCCGATGATATACATGTTTCGTTTTGTTTTCTTCAAGGAATATGGATTCTTCATAAGAGTTTTATAGACGATAGTTTTCGTGTTGGCTTTTGGCTGTCGGAAAGAAAGTACGAAATTGGACACCAAACATGGGCTGATGAATATGGTTACAGTTCAGATGAGAACTATGAAAGTGAACAGAAGGGAGATGACAGGGAGAAGAGAAGGAAGAAAATTATTGCTCCTAGTAAATGCAGAGAGACGGTATTGGTCAAAAGACAACCCATGTTCCATTATTGGAACGTGGGACTATTATTACGAGATGAAAATGAAACAAGAAGGCTCCAAAGGTAAGTATTGATTCATTGTAATGAAATAAAATAATGTTATAGTACATTATGCAACGAGCCTATAATGGTAGTAATTAAGACGCAAGTATGATTGTTTATGTAACGAGCGCAAGCGAGTTTCATAATTTTCATAGGAGCGTCTTAATTACTATTATAGGCAAGTTTCATACGACTTTTTATGCTCGACCATATTTCTAACTTGAAAGTATTCAAAATTATGGTTATGTGCGAACTGCTGAATTGTGAGATGTGCGCAGACGCGGGAGTATTGATTTTTTCTGAGGCCGAATTTCATTGACCTTGGCACAGAATAAGATGAACATTACTCTGATATAACCTGAAAATTTATTTAGAATTGAGAAACAAGATGACAAATTGAATTTATTTGAATATCATGGAAAGCATGGGGCTCTACCTCCATGCCCCCCAAGTGCCTTCATGGCATGTTACGGGGATACCTTTACCTTTACCTTTTATTATTTATAATTAACTCTAATTATTATAGTAACAGAACATAACCTTCTGCGACAGTATTGGATTTCCAGCCTCCGTGACTTTTCGCTAATTCTCTTTCGATTGCATATCCGAGAATAATCGATACTTGCGGTTTTATAACGGTACGAAGCTGACTTGTCATTGGCTGAACACCTGTAAGCTGAGTTATCATTGGCTGAACACCTGTAAGCTGAGTTATCATTGGCTGAACACCTGTACTTTAATGAGTAGGTGTACTTTAATGACATGTATTAAAGGACTGCTACCAGGTGTATAATTACTACATTTCGGCATGGTCGAGCATATAAAGTTACTATTTTGTTGTTAGGGACGACAAATGAAATAGAATACTATATTGGATCATTAAAGAGTTATTTTAATGCGAAATAAAGTAGCTACTACTTCTCATGGTCCTAAGACAGTACAAAACTGTATTAGATTCCATGTGAACACCATCAGTATCTCTGTAAAGCTCAAATTGCACAGCTGTTTCACGGAAATACTTTCCAACATCCGTGGCGTAATCTCTGCAACTGTTTGTCTCATATGATCTCTCAAAAATTGCATATTGTTTACTTTCGTTCGATACATTTTGAATTTTACAAAGCTCCTGATAATTTAAGAAAGTTTAAATACGGAGATATCGGTAACCAGGATGTTACTATCCCGGGCTTTTCTATCAGCGTATTCCGAATCTCACCGGTCCGGTGGCATCAATGACGTCACGTTGCAGCGAAATAAGGAACAAAACTGCTGGAAGGATCGATGGCTGTCATGGCGACTGTACAAGTTGTTGTCTGTGCTACGCTAGCAAAATTTTGCGAAATTGTCGTACTCCCATCTCGTTCAAAGAAAAGAGAGCATACACAATTTATTTCTTGACCCTGTAGTAATAACTGGTCCGTTGACATGTTCGCTCATAAGCCATTAACATTTTGTTTTTACGTTGTGCTCATTACAAACAATACAGCAGAACACACCGCCATGACACAACAGTGCACGATGTTATTCGTCTGCTTATACAAGAACCAATCAGATTCACTGATGGCGGCTGATGGAGACTGCCACCACCTCTGCAAGTTGATGGCACCGGTGCGACACCGGTGGAGCATCAATGACGTCATCGGTGGAATTCGGAACACCGTGATGCCATCGGATTGCTCACCGGTGAGATTCGGAATACGCTCTATAGCATGCGACCAGTGTTGCCAACAGTTGTGCATATAATCTCGCTAGATGGCTTTCGAAAACCCGCGATTTTCTAACAAATATCTCTAGATTTTAATGCGCATTTATTATAATTATTCAATTTTATAATATAATAATAATAATAATAATAATAATAATAATAATAATAATAATAATAATAACCATAGGTCAAGGTAAAGCATCCATCCGCCAATGTGACGAATATTGCACACTTCTACTATTGCCAATGTGGCGCTATAAAGCATGTTGAACGCTTATCATAGTCACAACACATTTCAATTCTTATTCCACTATAAGTTATATACATGGAATTATCACTACAACAACACATTAGTTATTTTACAAAACACACTGAACGAACTACGAGTAAATGTAATGAGTTCGATTCCCGATTGGGGCAAGTTACCTGGTTGAGGTTTTTCCGGAGTTTTCGCTCAACCCAATATGAACAAATGCTGGGTAAGTTTAGGTGCTGGACCCCGGACTCATTTCACCGGAATTATCACCTTCAACTCATTCAGACGCTAAATAACCTAAAATGTTGATAAAGCGTCGTAAAATAACCTACTTAAAAATAATTAGTCCTAAATGTAGTGATGAAAATTTCTCCCCGACATCACGATCAACTTCCACTAGGCGGCACCCGACACGGCAGCTAGTAGGGATGGCAATGTATGCAAACGGAATGTTACTACAGGTGTGTAGTATTATGTGACAGGTTAGGTTAAGTTATATTAGATGTGTATTATGTTACAGATTAGGTTAGGTTAGGTGTGTAGTATTATATGAGAGGTTAGGTTAGGTTAGAGTAGGTGTGTGGTATTATTACTATGTTGGCGACACTGAAACCCCCTCCATTTTCTCCCTCAAATACGTCTAATTCACGAAATATGGCAGTGTTCTTCATTCACGCACATCGATTTTATTATGTAAGTAAGGTATGTATTTGGAGCGAATTTGGGTGGACATAATTATGGCTCTCCCAGTAATCATATCTAATTTCCAGTACTCCATACTAAAAAATGTAAGGTATTTGCAAGGTATTTTAGGAATGTCTCATTCGATTTTTTAACGTTTGTTTACAATGTCGTTGCACTTACATTTTATTAGGCGAATGACCGGTATTAAACTTGCAAAAACAACAATAACGATAATATAAATTTCATTTCAGAAACTTTAAAGATTAAAAACCGCTAGTATTCACGCTAAGCGGGATAATATAATTTTATTCGCGAGACGGTTATCTAAAAAAAAGCTAGATTTAGCGGGAAAACCGCTGAGTTGGCAACACTGCATGCGACACTGAATCTTTCAACTTGAATTTTTCTATGTTCTCCGGTGCGGGAATCTGTGACAGGTTAGGTTAGATTAGCTTAGTTTAGGCTTTTCGTATACCTTGTATATACGAATCTATGAGAGATTATGTTAGTTTAGGTTTTTGGTATGCCTTGCATATACGAATGTGTGGCATGTTAGGTTAGTTTAGGTTTTTGGTATGCCTTGCATATACGAAACTTTGCCAGGTTAGGTTACGTTAGTTCAGGCTCTTTGTATGCCTTGCATGTACTAAGCAGTGACGTATGCTGAACCTGGAGTATGGGTGTTCTGTTAAAAATATATAATTGGACTATAGTCGCACGAGTTTAGTAGAAATTTCAAATTCATTAACTACTCGTGCTACGTGAGTAAATAAACCATCTTCTGTTCTATCAGCACTAACATCTACAAAGCCCAAGAATCTTTCATAGACATAGCTGAGAACTGTAGATAGTTGAGATTTGTTCTCAGTATCAGAAGTTTCATCAAGTATTATAGCTACAAATGAAACTGAGTTAATTTCAATGTTTATTTCTTCTTTTTCTACATCAGTAATAGATTTTATGGTATCATTTTGAATCAATGGAGAAATTCCCGGAAACACTGTGGAAGAATTCAGATGGTTTTCTAAAAGTAAATCATATTTTTTAACACATTCAAAAATTATAAAAAAAATTCCTTTGTTCAAAGAACTACCTATCTGATTCGTCATGTCCCCGTAGATGGAGTTCCTGGTTAGCTAGAAGACAAATAACGTCAATGATTCGTATTAATACAGCTCTATTTTTCTTTACCCCTTCGTTGTATTTATTGGTATCAGTTCTTCGTTGATCATCAAGTAAAGTATCAATTCACTTGTATAATGTCAAGGGAAAAATTGTTCCGGGCCGGTATCGATCTCGGGACCCTTCGCTTAGCGCACGAATGCTCTACCGACTGAGCTACCCCAGGAACCATATACGACACCATCACAATTCTTCCCTTTATACCCACACAGCTCATCCCCATTTATTTTTGTTTATAACGAACTTTCTCTTTAATTTCACTGGAATCAGTAGTCTCCTTTTAGTGAATGTAAATTTGTTGTTTAACGATTAAGGACTTTAAAAGGGGCTTATTTTCAAAACGACCCTTGTCCAC
Source organism: Periplaneta americana (assembly GCF_040183065.1). NCBI lineage: Eukaryota > Metazoa > Arthropoda > Insecta > Blattodea > Blattidae > Periplaneta > Periplaneta americana. The sequence goes on along the minus strand of NC_091132.1, from coordinate 22,348,670 downwards.
TCCCATAACTTTGTAGGAAATCACGAAAAATGTTTTTAGGTGTAAAATGTCTTACCAGCTAGCCAAGAGACATTATGAAACCAAAGAGGTTGGGTGTATTTAGAACCAAATGGGAGCATGAGAATTTTTTTTCTTCCTCCCCCCCACCAAATTTGGAACTAATATTTTGTCGCAACTTTTGCTCTTTATAAGAGATAGTTTGATTCCAACAGTCACTTTTAACGCAATATTTTAGGGTTTAGAATAGAATAGAATGTTTTATATTCGCTCGCAGAGTTAAGGTCATAGGACCTTCTGAAATATTTAATATTTAGATTATGAATATTTACAATACGCTAAAGATTCTCCAGCAGTATTCTTCAGTTAAGTTTTAACGACCAATACTTGTTTAGAGGGCGTTCTGAAGACAAATAATGACAGTTGTATGTAAAGTTATACTCGAAGAGTCCATGGACGCAGAAAGCTCATTTTTGTTATCAGGTGGACAAGAGACGTTTTGAAAAAGAACGCCACAAATATAGTATGAGAAAGATCATTTTCCAAAATAGTTCAGTGAAATAGCACCATTTTGTCCCTGTTTTCGCCTTATTTCAGCAACTTTTCCCCTCCGTTTTTCCTTATCAAAATTGCCCTTAAAGTCCTAATCCTGCAGTGAATGAGATATTTTGCAGTATTTCGAAGTACTCCATAGCTGTTTTAAATAAGCGCCGCTTTTTCTGAAGGCAAATACAACAGATTAGCTGCTCGTACTATGGAATTGGAATGGAATAGAATTTACGGGAGAGAGGCACTATGACGTGTTGCGATATTGCGCTCACCCTCAAGCTAGGAGCATTCCCAAACTCACACTGGCTGACTACACTAAGGTTCGCTGCGGTCCATGCTGTGGAGTAATGGTCATCACGTATGGCTATGAAACGAGCGACTCCGGGTTCAAATCCTGGTTGGGGTTTTTCCGTGGTTTTCCCTCAACCAATTGATCATCATCATCATCATCATCATCATACAATAGCCCGGATTAAGTTCACAGTGCGACGTGCTGTACTTGTACAAGAGCGCCAATCCTTCACAAGAAAAGGAGTGGTAAGCACAAGAAGCCTCAGGCTGCAGTGTAAGCCTTCGGGTCCCTCCTCCGTACAAAGAGGGGGAGGGGGAAGTTTCGCTGCGTACCCAGGTTTCGAGCAGGCAATCCCCCTCCGTGCATCGTTAGCCGGGGATCTGGGAATGCTGTGAAATGATGACGAAATGTAGAAATGGTGACAGAATGATGTAAATCCCTGATACGGGGAAAAACAGGAGAACCTCGAGAAAAACCCCAATTGGGACCTTGTGCGCCACAAGTGAGACCTGACCGGGACTCGAACCCGGGTCGCATGCCTGCTCGTACTAACTACAAACCTCTGATTGAGGTTCTGGCTGGTATGTATATCTTATTAGCAGGCAGTACATCTTACTTGACGATATGTGTCAGAGGAGGAGATTGTATACATCTGAAGTATGATATAAAATGTAATATGTAGCTAATCCTCTTTAGATCATACTCAAAATTAGCCCCCAAACCAGCTATAAATATTGTTAAACCAGAAATAAGTACCTAAAATAAAAAATATTTAATCAATCACTAAAGACAACTCTAAAACGAATTAATAAAAAAACTTATGCAGTAACTAAAGTTGATGAATGAACTTAAGCAGCGGGGAAAGAAACTGGCCACCCTATCCCATTATCTTCTGGCTTGGTTGCCTCGAATGATGCTTTATTGATATTATGAAGTTCAAACCTGTCTTCGGACAGTTGACTAAACAACTAACTGCAAGCAGGGGCGTATTTAGGCCTAAGTAGACTAGACAGCTGCTTAGGGCGGCAAATTTGGGGGGGTAGTTTTTAAGCTACCGTATTACTGATAATTTTTTTAATTTTATTCATAACTCTTTAAAAGAGTACATGAACTTAAACGCACAATCAAAAGAATATGAATAACATCGGCAACAGTCAGTTCAAATTTAATCAACGGTCTGCCAACGGAAAAAGGACAGTTTCTATAATAGTGTCACAATGCGATCATAGCACTTTTTTCAATGTTATGACCTCTCACCGTGAGAGTCTAACGAGATAAACTTAAAGAACTTACTGGTATTATATTACAATACGTTAGGAAGGCAAATCTCATTGCTCGCATTCATAAGCTTTGTGATGAGAGACGCCGCTAACTCTGTCATAAGAGTAGCCAGTATCAACACTCAATAATGCCCATTCAGACTTCAGTTCAAAGAAAAAACCGCCAGCCATTGTAACAGCAGCACGCTTGGCAGTTCGGTTTTAGTTGAAACTGTAAAAAGAGTGCAGTTGTGTTTTATGTTTTAATATTCATTACAATGAGTGACTGTCGGAAAAAGCAAAGTGGTTCTCAGGAAGAACAATATTGTTTGTATACATTTGAAATCTGATTAGTAGTGATATGTAGCTAGCCAGCGATATATGTAATGGAGGGGGAAAGGAATTGGCCACCGAACCCCATTATCTTCTGGCATAATTGCCTCATGAGTGATGCTTTGATGGTGTCACTTGTGGGATCCAGACCTGTCTTCGGACGGTTGACTAAACAACAATACCGGAAACTCGCGAAAGACAAGGCAATAAAAAAAGGAAATTGTGAGAAAAAGTGCAAAAAATTGATGTGCTATTTCAAAAACAAACACAACCAGCTTGTTCCAGTGCGAGTCCAGATACATCAGAGTGTAAGCTTAATGTGGCGAACAGTACCAGTGGCGTGTGGTGATAAATAATCCTGGTGGTGCACAAATATTTATTATGATTATCATATTATTATTATTATTACACCCGATTATTATTATTATTATCATTATCATTATTTGTACTAACTACTCCATAACTATTAACATATGTTATATAGGTATAGATTTACATAATTTTGTTAGTCAAGAAATTGCAGTTAATCAGTTTCCTATGTAGGTACAGTAACAGCAAAGTAAAATGTTGAATTTCTATTGCAACACACCGTAAATAATATTGCTTTAGCTATATTGCGTTTTATAACAAAGTTCACACGTTCACAAACATTCGATACGTCTGTCGTCTCATCAGCCTTAACTGCTAAAAAGTCAACAGCATTCTTTATTTCTTTGAAATCCCATCATGGCATACATCAAAATGGCTTGAAGGACTTTGTTCTGTATAGTGTTTGATGTGTCCTTAAACACTTTTGCTCTTTCCAAATGTTCCTTAAGAGTGCGTCTAATTCAGAACTTTTAAATTGATGAGGCCAAGATAAATATTTAATAATTTAATAATTTATTTATTTAATCTGACAGGATTAAGGCCATAAGGCCTTCTCTTCCATCCTACCAGATAGCACATATAAATACAAAAAAGAAATACAAACACTGATGAAAATAATACAAATTAAGTTAAAGCCCTATAGAGGGTCAACAGAGTCAAAATAACACTATAGAGCTCTCATCGAGCTAATACAAGAAAATAGAAAGAAAACTGAGATAGCAATGATGATATTGATAACTGACAATAATAATAATAATAATAATAATAATAATAGTAATAATAGTAATAATAATAATAATAATAATAATAATAATAATAATAATAATAATAATAATAAATACATTGCATATTAATTTTCAATTTTACAACAGCATAGTTACAATATTTACTATATGTCATGGGTTAAGGTGAAGTTGCGCAATCTGACATGTGTTCAACAAGCAATTCCACGAACTAGAATATGATTTTTTAATTTAAATTTGAATTTTGATATTGTCCGACAGTCTCTGACATGGTTAGCGTTTAAAGATGAGTCTCCGTCATCGTGTCCTCTTAAAGCCAAGTCAAACGCTCCACAAAATCGCACGCACATATCTGTTCTTGGTAACTTTATCATTGTGAAGTTCAACAATCCAATATTAAATCCAATTGTGTCTGTATGTTTGTTTGACCCAATACTGCTACTTTAACATTATTGTTGATGTGTGCAGCTGAAGAATCGTGTTTTTTAATTCTTTCATTCATGTGATTCAAATCAATCATACCTGCAGAACGATAATCAAAATTATTTAGTTACTACGCACAGTCCTAAATTCAAACAGAAAAATAAATAAAATTCATAAAACGTACAAAACGTACTTGTTTTTGTCAATAAATTATCGCCGTCGAACAATTGGCAAGCAAAACAAAACACAGCGTCTTTTATATTTTAGCCGCATATTGCTTTTTCGTAAGTCCGAATGTTCAATTTTCTTTTCTTTTCTCTATTACTATGCTTCGCCACTTGTAATTTTAATTCATGTGTAGGTGTACCCATCTTCTTTATTTTGATCTTTTCGTGTAAAGGTCTTACAGAAAATTACATATTTAAAAGATTTTGCACACTATTCATTGTAACATTTGTGATGTAACGATCTACTGTAACTACTACTGCAGACAGCTTGAGGACACATCTGAAAGTGCTCCTAACCCCTCTTATGCACATTGTATTGCCTCCCTACCATGCTCCAAAACCTGCCAGTGAAACAGCACTACTGCGCATGCTCCAATGGAACAGTGTGCCGCAAGTGTCGAGCGGTAAACATAATTCCCAGGCGTCAACAAGACCAGTACACGTGCAGTGTTATTTTTACATAGTATTATAATAAAGAATTATGTCGCTCACATAGTCTATTGCAGCTCATTGATATAAATTTAAAAACATGTGTTATTTGAAGAGGTGGTGCACTGCTCCTGTGCTCCTTAAGAGAAATCGCCACTGAACAGTACCGAAAATAGTAGTGTGTGTGTGGTTTATCTGAGTCAAGCGTTTCTAGTGATGGAGGAAATAAATTAAATACCGATATATTGATATTGCAATATATTGCAAACCTAATTTCGATAAACGATATATATCGCGGAAAATATATCGATATATCGCTATTCCGTAAGAAAATTGCATTTTCAGGCGTACATTTATACCATATGATGTAGGTCCTAAGCTAAATCAAAATTATGGTGGAGGCAAGGGAGCTTAAATGATATAATGGGAAAGAGGTAAGTGAACTCTACATGGTTGAGTGATATTGGAATACGTTTCAATTATTCTAATATTATATAGGATTCAATCCAGGACACAGGTATAATACTCTTTTGTACCTAACAATGTAATCATTTTTAAATGCACAGTAAACAGAACTCGTAATTATTATTTTTAACCCTTAAGTACTCGCCTGGTAGAAAGTTACATAAACACTCGCGTCGGGTCAATTTGACCCATTGCCACAAACTAAGATGTGGACGTGGATTCATGGCAAAATTATGGGGTAAATATGTTTAAACTGAAGTAAATGAAATATTTTTATTCTGAACTGTACATTATTTATATTGAACATAATCAAATACAATGAAATTTGTAAATCTTAACTTTAAAAAAGTGAAAACTATCTAAATACAATGAAATTTGTAAATCTCAACTAAAGAAAAGTGAAAACATGACTTTGAAACCTTATAACCATACTGTTTCTTTACGAGGTGTGATTGAAAAAATTTAAGGTTAGGTTCATAATAATGGTACCTAAAGACTACTACAGTCCTCTTCTGGAGGAATACACAAACTCCTACTATTATCCTAGATTTGGAAACATTCTTGAAAAATGTTGACTGGGTTTGTAATAAAAAACCACTGTACCTAAAGGCTATTGCAGTGAATGCCCTTCAAAGGGGTTCATTCTAAATTGTTACATTCATTCCTAAGATGTCACCGCAAACCAATAAGCACTGCTGCTTCAGTCTTAAAACTTTTCAATCAGACATTGTAAAACAAAACAGTAAGTTACTTCATTTCTTGGCTTATTCTCCACATATTGTGCAAACAACTTTGCAGTGAATTTTGCATACATGTCCCAAACAAGCAGCACACTGTGTTGAATCTTATTATCCTTTGTGCTAGGGCAGGTATGATAACTCTTCCTTTTCTGAGATGCTGGTCCACTTCTTGTTTCTTGATTTTGTTGTTCTTTCGGTGGCACTTCGACGCCTCTCTCCGTTAGGAATATTTTTATTCTTGCCCTGAGACTGCGTGATACATGAGGATTACTCATTTTCCATAAGAATTTCTTTAGCCAGGTTCTTCAGAAATATTCTTCTTTGTATCTTCTCTCTGGCATTCATCTTATAATAAACAACATATGAGTTGAGTGCTGAAACATTAATGAAATGGAAGAACACTGCCAGTGGCACCTTCTTGTTCTACGTCCAACACTATAGTAGCTACACAATTGGTCACACGAATCAACTTCACCCTTGGTACAGTTATAAAACGTCACAATTTCTGGCTTTTTGGAGGAACCTGTGTCTTCATCTATGACATCGTCAAGCTCAGGAAGTTCCCCCACAGATTCACCATCGTCATTATCATTAGTGCATTACTGAGAATCGTATTCAACTCCCTTGCAATTTCTTCGTCTGTTACTACTTTCTTTGACATTCTTTGAAAATAATAATAAAAAGAGCTGCGTATACAGCTGAAATGAACGCGGAAAATGTGAAGAATATAATATAAAGCTTACATCAAATAATACTTACGCATAAATAAAGAAATCTCCTCCGTTATTCACAAAATCTTCCTGTCTTTTAGAAGAACGCACACACTCGCGTCGGGTCAAATCACATATAAACAGCTGTTGGCGCTAAATGATAAACTCAACAATGACTACAGCCAGACCGTTTCAAAGATTTCAACAATAGAAGAAATTACATACCACCGACACTCTTCATATTACCTTCCAGCAAAGAAAACAGAGGAAAGAAAAAACACTCGAGTCATATAGACCCGACGCGAGTACTTAAGGGTTAAATGTGAGTAAACCGTAGGCCTACTTAGAATGTTACAAGTTTTAACAGACTCCATAGTTGATTTGATAGAATCCTTCTATAATAAGTTCCCATTGCAAGTTATTGTTACACTCCAACATTCTAAACAACAATGGTGATGATTATAGAGATAGAATTTTTATGCACTAAAAGATATAATAAGAAAACAGAATGTCAGCACTAGGTTGTGCATAGAAATCATAGACGTAAACAAATGTCACATCGGTATTAAATCTTTGTTCCTCTTTCCATTTCGGAATATAGAAATAAAAATTTTGATACCCGTTTTGAGGCCAGACGGTTCCCTTTCAGGGTGGAAGTTGCTCTCCTGCCTTGGAGAACATTAATAACAATATTAACAAAACAGTAGTAGATAAACCTCCCGTCTGTCTCACATTCGCACACGCTGCATTTTGAATTTGGTGCTGCATATTAAACAGTTTGAATTCGAATTCCAGTCCAGCCAATTAGAACAAGATATTGAGTGAGGTTGCACAATTATGTAACTGTCTGCCCTCAGTAGCGCCATCTCTTGGGAATTATCGGAGTTGTCTAGTGTGGATTTTGTTGTTGTTGATAATGATAATAATTCCACAAATATCGATATATTTATGAGAAAACCGATATATTTTACGATATATTGAACCAAAATTTCGATATCGATATATCGAAACGAAAATATCGGTATTTCGTAAAAACGGATATATCGTTCCCATCTCTAGGCATTTCCGATATTATAAACAGTAATAATGAGGCGGAATCAATTATTTCAGTTGACCCAAATCACGCATATAGGAGGGGCAGAAATATCTTTCTCTGCCTAGAGGCGCCAAGTAGCCAGATTCGCCCCTGACTGCAAGATAGCGAAATTAAAGCTATCGAAGAACTGACCTTGAGTAGCAGCCATGCCTCCTGCTTTCGTATCATCACGAAGGTCACATCGCAGGTGGCTAAGTAGGATTTCTTCCTTTAATCTCTGCGTAAGTGAATGGTGTAAGACTTACACTGTACACTGTAAGTGTATTTTCGAGATGACATGTCTTGCTTCTATACAAACTTTGAATCCCGTCAACATTCTAATATACGCGACACGCTATTTTTCTAGGGGGAGGACAAAGTGCCACAGGATTAATCGAATCCCTGTAATTGCGTGAAACGTTTATGCTGTTCATGATTGTTATTATGAGTATGGTTGAAATTATAAGGATGTTTGGGATTTGAAATAAAATTTTTCATTTTGTCTTTCTATCTTTTTTCTTCTAATTTAACAAGCTGAGCCTTCTCGTTAATTAATTTATAATCGCTTCCTTATTCCATTAGGCCTAGTCTCGAGACAATGCAGTTGATAGCAAGGATTTATTTCAGACCTGACGGGCCCTGGCGGAGCTATGGTACTGTTTTTCGAGGCCGGGCGGCGCCAGGCCACTTTTAAGATTTCCATATTATCGTGAATTTTTTAATTTATAAAAATTATATTTTATTAGTTTTTAAACTATTTCTTAATGAGATCTACTCTGCAGATCTAACAACCTCTACATCTAGATTCGAACCCATGTATTATCGTCAGACATTCCATAAGTATTCCTGCGGAAATTATGATGATGCTTATAATGAAGACGGCGATGACGAAAACAACTATTTCCTGTACTACTGAAATCCCAGAGCCAGGGCACTTTTTTGTTTAGAAATACACAACACAGATCAAAATGGCGCCAATGAGTTGTTCGAAATTGTAATGAATAATATTATATCATTACAGAGAATAAGTTCCATTTGAAAATTAATAGCATATTTAAGTACTTTAATAGTGTACTATGTCAAATTAATTATTTCCGTCTTTAACTACCCGCATTTATTAATCACCCCATTTGTGTACGAAAAAATAATGGATTCATTGTAATGCTACATTAATTTGTTTGCTTTAAATGTTTTGTCACGGCCGGTTGAGTTCGAAACTATTACTTTGTGTTTTAAACACGTAAGTACAGTAGTTTGTCATCCAAGGGCTACTATAATGATGTCACCACATTAACCCATACCGCCGTGCGTTGCCATCAAATTGCCTTAATTTTAAATAGCCCGCTACAAGATATAAACGCAGGAAATATTTTATTCGATGCGTGGACATGTATAGAAGGCCATAGTGATGTCAGTTTCATTCTATAGTTCATAGTGCTAGCTTGTTCATTGTTGGTTCTTGGTGCTGTGTCAAGTTACGAAGAAATGGCCGTAGAGTTTGAGTAACTACATTGTTATTATGTAAAATATTTTTTCTTTCCTCTTTTCTATATATTTATGTTAAATATACTTCATTAAATATGTTTATTATGTATTATAAAATTTCTAATCGAAGTGGTTCAGCTAATCCCTTTTCTACTTCAGCGCATATGGAAACGCTAGGCACCTGTATAGTCCCATATAGGCCCAGTTATTCTATAGGATATTCTAATTTCCACTTCCGAAAATATATTTTTGTGTCATCTGCACTGTTTCTGAGTGGGATATATTAGCAAGTCATTATAGTCGCGTCGCTCTTACTTCCAGCAGCCAATCACGTTGCAGGTCGGCTACATTTAAACGTGTGAGTCTTATCATTCGCTGCTGATGACATTATGCGCTACCTAAGGCTCGATAAATAATGAATATAATCGCCCGCATTTCGGTTCTTTCGTTGGCGTTAAAAGAAAGCACACGAGGACGTTAGTTGCTGCACCGTTAAACATTATCATGTCGTAGCTCCTATGAGGGTCGATTTATTATCATAGGAGCTACGACATGTTAATGTTTAACTGTGCAGCAAATAGATATCTCGTCTGGTAGCTCGGCAACGAAAGAACAAAAATGGCGAACGATAATACCTACATAGACTTTATAGAGCCTTCACTTTCTAAGGCGTAAGCAAAGATGAGGAGTCACGCAGGAAATAATAGCGACGCGACTATAATATGTAGGTAGTAGAAATAATATTGAACCAAGTACTGAGCCTTGGGGGGGACCGTTTTTGTTAAAAACTGGGCTTAGTTAACTGAATCTATTTGGACAATCTGTTTTCGATTACTGAAGTAGGATATAAACTAATCTTTTGCTATAAATCTTACTCCGTAATTATTGAGTTTCCTTATTAGGATACCATCGAAATTATACAATTAGGAGAAAGCTGCTTGCTGCAGAGATGGATTGTCTAAGGACTCTAAAGAGTAGCTATAGGTAAAATGTAGAATATCAAGATTAGAGAAAATAAGAAATGAGGAACTCAGAAGAGTAACTAATTTGGAAAAAAAAAAAACAGTTAGGACTTCTTGAAAGAATGAAAATGATGCTTAGGTTGTTCGAACACTCCAAACAGATTAATGAGGCTAGATGGGCAAAGAAAATTCTAGAATGTGTACCACATGAATCAGGAGAACGAGGATGACCGTAAAGATGTGATGAAGGCTAGGATACTAGTACTAGAGGAGAACATGTGTCAGCCATAATAAAATCTTTCTAAAAAATGATAGTAATAATAATAATAAATAATCGAACAGGATTCGGATTTGCTACAGCCAAAAGTAGAAAAGAAACAAATCAATAAACAAATACACAAAGGAAAGGTTAGGTTAAATGTTTAAAGTGAAAAAGGAAGAAAAAAGAGAGGACAATAGGAATGAAAGGAATTTTTATTATTAAGCCTATACAATCTTATTTAAGTAATTTGGCATATAACAGTTTTATTTAATTGGCCGTTTCGGTAAAAAAAAAAATATATTGTTTAGTATGTTATTGAAACGCTGAGATTTTTGACGTGATTTCACTACGGTAACAGTAAGTTTAATTTTAATAAAACAAATTTCGCAATGTAATTTATTTTCTGTCTGGAACATCTTGAAATTTTTACAGTTTATTTGATCTGTATTACTTAAAATCTCTTATTTTTTTTAATATTCTTGTATTTTTATGTGTGCATTAAAGACTTTGAGTTGTCACTTTTACAGAATACTGGAAGCAGGGGGAGCAACTGTAACAGTATTAAATGGACCATTTTGTGACCCCAATGAGATATCTTTTGTGTTAGCGGATGAAGAGACAGAATATAAAACTCTGGAAGAAATGGGAGTGCCATGCATCAGTCCAATATATATACAAAAATTTCTGTGTGAGGTAGGATTTGTATATAATTATATCTAAATACAAACATTGTATTTTCATGCTTTACCAGATTTCTTGAAAATTGCCTTAAGAAGTTACGAAGAAATATCATACTTATAAAAAAAGCATTGTCCATTGTTTCATAGATAGAAGAAGTCGGTGGATTATAACAGTAAGCAACAAATTTTATCGAAATCGGGAGTTTCACCATAACTTGTGTAGAAGTGTGAAGATGATAATATGTGTGTGTCCCAGAAGCCCGTGCATTAAATTTAAAATTAATGGTACAGGAGACCAAAAGAAACTTTTATCAGATAACTTACGGTTGGCGTTACTACATTAGCCCGCTAGTAGTTGTTGTTTAGTCAACTGTCCAAAGACAGGTCTGAACCTCGTAATTGATAGCAATAGGCCAGGAGATAATGGGGTCTAGATGGCATTAAAATCAGGAGTGCTGTTTATTAAGCTGGTACATTGGTTGGTTCCATCTTACTTCCAGCCCATCTCAACAGTGAAACCTATCTGTACTTCCTCCAAGAAAACCTCCCCACTTTTGCTGGAGGAATCTGTCTTGGTGGTAAGGCAACGCATGTGGTTACATATGATGGCCAAGCAGCACATTTCACACATAATGCTATAAGTTCCTGGACAATGTCTTTCCAGACAGGTTGATTGGCCGTAGCGGACCTGTTGTTTGACCACCAAGATCCCCTGACCTCACCAGCATGGAGTTATTTTTATGGGATCACATGGGTATATTACTATACGTCACTACAGACTGGAAGGTCCGGGGTTCGATCCCGAGTGGTGACGGGATTTTCCTCATTGCCAAACTTTCAGAATGGCCCCGAGGTTTACTCAGCCTCCTATAAAATTGAGTACCGGGTCTTTCCCGGGGGTAAAAGGCAGTCAGAGCGTGGTGCCGACCACACCACCTCATTCTTGTGCCGAGGTCATGGAAAGCATGGGGCTCTACCTCCATGCCCTCAAATTGCCTTCATGGCATGTGACGGGGATACCTTTACCTTTTTTTTTCACTTCTGTAAATGATGACATTTAGGAAAATTTGTACTCAATCTAGTTATTATTATTATTATTATTATTATTATTATTATTATTATTATTATTATTATTATTATTATTATAAACCTTTTCGCGAAGCGCTGTGATACTATTTTATTTACAACTACACCCCTATCGCCACTATCATTTAAGGAGCAAGATGGCTGCAAAAATTATGAAGTATATGAAGAGATCCATGCACTTGCCACTGGTGATAGTAGATACGAGTTGATATCGCAACTGACAGAACCGTAGATCAGACTCCATAATTGATCCCACAGCGCCGTTTGAATCGTACAGTGAACAAACTGACAGGTTGGCTGTGAAAAGCAGCTGATCTACAGAGAGATCAGATAAGGTGTGGACAAGAACGACAGGGTTTTCACTGTGCGCTACTGAGGCAGTAACGGCGGGAAACAGACAGTGTAGAGTCGCGGTGATACAACCATACAAGTTTCCGTAACTATTTAAAAATTGGGTGAATGTAGAGTATCCAACGCCCACTAAACGAATATTTCACTTTTATCACTGCCAATGTTGCGCTATAATCGTATATGCAAGGTAGGCTATAACAAAAACCTAAACTAACCAAACCTACAGTAACCTGTCAAAGAAGCAACAAGTTATACTAAATATGTGTAAATCGCCTCTTGCTGTAGAAAAAGTATTTCTTTATTCGTTTTGAGCTCGTTCGAATATTGTATCATAATATATATATTTTTTTCGGAAAGAATTACGTAATAAAAATGTTCAGTACCGATTTTTGAAGTGTTTCTTTTTTTCACTCCTAACAAAATTCGCGAATGTTAGGAGGTCCTTAGAGCAAAAAATGCTGTCCCGGGACTCCCTGTCTGCCCATTGATAAATATGAGCCTGACCTTAATTAACTTATCAGAATATTTGGTAAATTAGAAGTAACTGAACTTAATATTGCATTTAATGTATTAGACCTATCTTAAATTATTTGCATGTGTCTGGTATGCTTTGTCTATGGGCAACCTCGAAATTTGAGGAAGCTTATAAAAAAAAATGTAGATACTTCAATAAACATTAGCTAGTAGGTGGTAATATGGATAATATGCATTTTTAGTATAAATTCACAACACTACTTTGTAAAATTATTTGAATTATATAATTTCTCAATTTTGCATATCCTGTTAAATCAATTACAGCTTAGATTAGACTTTCCAGCGGTAGTGTTTTTTTAATTCTGCAAGACAATTCAATACAAAACATGATTTGAATCTCGCGGTCCTTTTCTGGTCAGAGGAGATAACGCATTTTTCTGCTGCTGTCAGAGATCATGATACTGTACCTTGAGTAAAATGACACATTAGAATTAGAATTTCCCGCGTTGTTGTTAGTTGTTAATCATCTCGAACTCTTGTTACAAATTGCACAGTTCAGTACAGTTATCGAGTTAGATGAACGCAGTTGTTCTGTGAGATGATGTATGAAAGAAGAATTCATATAAATTAAAACTTTTGTAGACGTGTATGTGTATATATAAAACACTATCTATCTTCTGGAAGATACTATAGTGCAGTGCAGTGCTGTGCTGTGTTTTTGTATGTTTCTATTGTATAACCTACTTGTTTTATCTCAAGGACGTATTTGGGATTTATGGTGAACGATGTTTCACGGAAATATTTATGCCGATTTTGTTTCACGAAGTGCTTGATTGGAAAATTCTTTTATGCCATATATGCAGTAAATATTGAGAAATGTAGGTATTGCTGACATTTTTGTACGTTAGATTCTGTGACATTAAGTTAATTTGAAATTAGGTACTATATTATTAATGTAGCTATTATCCCTTACATCCTAAGGAACCCCATGGTCCACGGTTCTTGTATTTATAGCAAAGGCTTATTGCCTGTTGTTCAAAGCTAATTCCATGTATTAAACATTATTTTTAGTTAGTCAAGAGTAATTCTGGAGGATGACCACTTCACGATTTTCGAACTGCTTTTTTTTTTTTTCTTCATAGACGACGATTTTATGTTCGATTTTCGAAAGGTAATACAAAAAAATTTCGGAAACACGTAATTTCGACTGTAACCTAACCTAACAACCTATCACAACTTAAACTAACATAACCTAACCTTAACTAACCCAAGCTTAGTTTTTAAGCTAAACTAACCTAACCTCAACTACTCCGATCGCCACCAAGCAGTAAACATCGCCTACCAACAAGCATAACGTTACGCTACCATTCAAAACTACGGAAAACTTTATAAATCTAAAACATGTAAAACCATAGTCTCTGCGCAACAATTTACGCATATAAATGATGAGAATTTAATGTAGAATAATTATACATGCTCAGAACTTCTAAAATCCATGGAGAAGTTTTCCTCCTGAATTGATTAGTCCAGTTTTGTTAATCATTAAGTGTTCGTAGAGTAGCAAGAATGAACTAGAATGTAGGCCTAATAAGTAAGAAAGTGGATGGTAATTCTCCAGAAAAGCTAGGTACACCCACGAAGGCACAATTTTCTTTTGCTTTACTGGGTTTTGTGAGATGTATATAAACACGTGGTTTTGATTTGCAGCCACATATAGTTTGATACTTGCCTGTTTATTGTATTCTTTTAGCGCTCCCCCCCCCCCTCCCCTATGTGTTACAAATATAACACTCCAGAGGTCCAGGACGCAATACCAGGGAAACTGACCATTTCTTTTGTAATTCGTCCTGGATCTCTCGCGTGTTACATTATGTTTAGTGGGCTAACGATGGGGAGGGAGAGCTACATAAGTGTATTGGAATATACAAGTGTGAAGCTATTTTTGTGCTGAAAGTACTTGTGTCTGCAGACTAGAACCACGTGTTTATCACTATATATCTCATACAAGGCTGCAAAAGAGTATCTGTCGGATACAGGGGGGAGAGCCATTAATCCTTCCCATTGAAGGCTTTAAGATTAGATTAGATTAGATTAGATCTTTATTAGCCGAATAGAATTACAAGCATTCATGGCGTTGTCAGTACACAAGAAAAATGACATAACATACAATATAATACAAAAATAGACTTAATTCTAAATAAATTTAACAGTTTAATATTACGTGACATGCAAAAAAAAAAAAAGAGAGAAAAAATATATATATATATATATATATATATATATATATATATATATATATATATAACAAGCTTGATCTTCAGTCTCCACTGTTCTATCTAGTATCTTCTCTTTTTGCTTTTTCCCTGTCTTTTCAACTCTGAGTTACCTGAAACATAAATGGTCAAGGGCAGTATCAAGAAACGTTAAATACTAAAATTTTAAATTTAGATATTCTTTTGTGCAAAATGGCATATGTGTTAATAAAATGTTCTTTACCTCTTTTTTTAATTTTCTTATGTTAAGTTCTTTGATTTTCTGTGGAGGTTTATTATATAAATTGCTGCCTCTATGTGATATGCTGTTAAGACTTCTGGTAAGCCTGTGGTAATTCAGATGTATGTTTTGGGATGTTCTGGTGTTATACTCATGTTAGGTTGAATTTGTTTTAAAGGAATCTATGTTTTGATGAATATAGCACACTGTTTCTAAAATATATATGCAGGGTACAGGTAAGATTTTTAGTTTTCTGAAAATTTTTATACTTTCAGTCCGAATAGGAACTTTTTTGATGATTTTGAGTATTCTTTTCTGCAATTTGAGGACTTGTGTCACTTTTGGAGAAGATCCCCAAGTAATAATGCCATATGATAGTATTGAATGAACATATCCAAAATAGACTGATATTAAAAGTTCCATGGATGATATCTTCGCAAGGACTCGAAAAGCATAACATAAACGACTCAGCTTCTCAGTTAGATGTTGTATATGCTTTTCCCATGTTAGACTGGAATCTATCTATATACCTAAAAATTTAGAGCATTCTACTTAATTATGGTATTACTAAGAACTATGTGAATCTGGTCAGTTGGATATTGATTGAAAGATACATAGACGTTTTATTTACATTTAATTTAAGCTTATTATTTATTAGCCACTTGTCTAGTTTCGTTGATGTTGCATTAATTTTCATTTGCAAGTTCTCTTCCTTATTATCACTCAGTATTATGTTTGTGTCATCTGCAAATAAGACAGTTTTCCCTTCTGTTATATTTAACGGGAGATCATTTATGTATAGGAGAAATAATATTGGACCAAGAATTGAGCCTTGAGGGACACCATGGGGCATAGGAACGGATTTTGATTTTACTGAGCCAATTTGTACAACCTGTTCCCTATTGCTTAAGTACGAGATGAACCAGTTCCCTGCTAATCCCCTTATGCCAAATTGTTGTAGTTTCCAGATTAGAATTTCATGATTAACCATGTCAAATGCTTTGCTAAGGAGCCAACCTGGACAAATACCCAATGTCCCATCCCTACCTTCCCGTGGTGCAGCTGTTAGTAAACGTAATTTTACAAGCTGAACTAAAGGGAGGGGCTACTCATCAATTAGCACTGGTCAGCTTGATGAGTTAATGACTGACTTTAGTATAATTTTCCTCTAACCAATACCTAATTCCCTCTTTACCCTTTCCTATCCAGTCCTCTGACTGAACTCTTACTTTCTTCGACCCTGACGGCATTAGAGCATTCGAGGCCTAGGGGTTCATTTCCCTTTCCCTCCTCCTCTTTCTACTTTTCTGTTCCTAGTGCTGACCTGCTATGGCACTAAAATCGTCCTCCAGTGGCTTAAGGAGGGAAAGCTGGTGATCAACAAGATCTCCCAGCTAGGTCCAGTGGACCCGTCGACCAACAGCTGGTGTGGTCCTCCAGACATTCTGGGGGTTGTGTGTGAATGAAGTAGCCACCAAAACGTTAAAATATGGTGTTCACTTAAATTGGCTACAACTTGCCATTTTTCAAAGTTCGTCTGTAGCTGCATGTAGATTGGCAACAGGCCATGATTGAACGGCCAAACACCTGCATAGAATTGGAATATATCAGTCCCCTAACTGTCCATTGTGCAACTCAAACCAAGAAATGGATTCGGAACATCTCAAAATCTGTGCTTCAGTGGCTGGTCATGATAATATCTTTGAAAAATATTGGAGTGCAAGAGGTCAAATGACTTCATTGTCAAATGCCTGGCATTAGAAAACAACAACATATCTCGTACAAGCCAGTGAAGCTATAGAAAATTGTGCCTCCTTTGGTGTAGCTTTTCTGGAAAAATACTTCTAATCTTAATAATCTAATCCAGTGCTATAAGATTGTCCAGAACCAGATGTCACTGCACATTCTTAAACATAATGTTCCTATTGTATTAGACAGCGACAGTTGTGTCGAATACTAATGGACATTTATTTTTATATAGGAACCTTCACCCCAAATGGAAGATTACTGTGTTGGACGCATCGTGGGTGGTAAGCGGTTTGTGTTCCATTCCTCAAGAAGCATAAACATTACATTGAAGTCTCCTGGTGCCGAAAAGTATAACCCATACAAATTACAGTATCTTGAGGAACATCATAGCACAACTGACAGAGGTAACATTTGTTTCATTAACATTTTATTTAATTTAGTAGGTTATTTTACGACGCTTTATCAATATCTTAGGTTATTTAGCGTCTGAATGAGATGAAGGTGATAATGTCGGTGAAATGAGTCCAGGGTCCAACACCGAAAGTTACCCAGCATTTGCTCATATTGGGTTGAGGGAAAACCCCAGAAAAAACCTCAACCAGGTAACTTGCCCTGACCGGGAATCGAACCCGGGCCACCCGATTTCGCGGCTAGACGCGCTGTTACTGCACAGGTGTGGACTGTTTCATTAACAAAATGAAGTCCTTATCTTATGAACTTTGTAACATAGCCTATTCGTGACAGAATTTGTTCCATCCCCTTTTCATATAATAATACATACAATCATTCCTTGGTTATGGGTATGACATTTGCACCCAAATTTTTTTGTTTTAAAATGAAGTTTAATGTAATATAGGCCTACATTGTTTATTTTAGTGCACCAATAATGGAATATCTTCTTCTCAAGAAGAGCAGATATCTCTAACAAATAGGTTTAGAATAATCGTTGTAATAAATTAAGTATTGAACTTTAAACATTGGTTACGGGTGTGAAATTTTTCTGACATAGGCCTAGATTTGTGACTTCAAACATTCCAATTAATAACTCTGTGAATTATGTTGAGAATAGTGATTACCAGTATTCTTCCAAGAATGTGCAGTTAATGAGGTATCTAGTTTTTTTTGCAATGATTACATATTCATTGTGTGAATGTGTACACATTTTGAAAACATACATATGGAAAAAAAATCGTGTGACAAAACAGAGGAAAACTTAAGATGTAAATTCTCTGACTGCTGAGTTATGCATGGAAAAACGATACTAAATTTAGTGAGTGAGTAAGTTCTGTAAATGATATGTGAATTATGTATCACACAATATGGGCGACACTTTCAGCAGCTGCTGTGTGGAGGGTGAATACGAAATGTTATTAATCAGTGGTGTGCGGTGATGACGTTTTCGGGGAAGCAATTCCATGGAAACACTGTATGTAGGCAGCAGACGTCGAAGCCCAGTCGAGCAATGGCATACATACAGGCACCTCTTCCCTTCACATCACACTACTGCACACCACTGTTATTAATGTAACATAGTACCAGTACATAAGTTTTATTCTAGCTAAGCACCGTGAGTTCACGCAATGGTAGTAGCGAGGGGGACCTGCCTCTGGTTGGCTGATAGAAAAGTTGGGAATGTTTGCTGGGACTCACTGTAGTTTTATGCATTAATTCCGAAAGTGAAATCCGTTTTGCGACATCATCTAAAGTTTTGGAAAGTATAATGTACTTATGTTTATACCAGAGTGCTGCATTGGAGTTAAATCGCTCGCATGAACGGGTCGAGTGTCGCACCCTCGAGTGAGATACGATCGGTCGTGATACTCTCGTAATAAATAGAAGCACAGTAAAAGGTCATCTCACCAACATGTCTTACCTTGTGTGGAAGGGGACAGATAAGATACATATAATAAATGTTTTGTTCACACGGTAAAAATAAGGCTTTATTTTCTGTGTTTATGACAAATGTTTAATGGAACAGTCGATGGAATGTACCAAAACAGGAACATGAAGTTATAAATAAAATAGTATGAAAAACTTCGATATACAGTTATTATTGCTAATTAATTTGATTTACCACATATATAATATGATAGGTTCATACATAGTGTTCCGCCTATATACTGCGACAATGTAGAAACGTTTTACAAAATATTATTGATATAGCAGTAGATTAATAACCAGGGAAAGGATTTATATGTAAATACATATTTACTTATAAAGCTGATATAATTTATATTTTGCATTATCTTTATGTTTCACAATGTGTAGGGTTGAAAAATCCTACTTTTATTTTCCATATTTTTCCATATTTTAGAGTTTAGTACATATTTTCGTTAATTTCCATATATTTTCCATATTTCATATAAAACAGTCCATATTATATTAGGTTTAACAATAAAACAAAACAAAATTCCATTAACTTTTAAAAATACATTTCAACAATAGAGATTTAAACACATGTTCAGTAATCCCTTTAACATCAGAGTTATTTGAAAATTAGCAGTCCTATCAACAAGATAAGTACAAAGTAAGTTACAAAACTGTATTAATGTAATTTAAAATTTTTAACAGACTTCAGTTGTGCAGCTCAACAGTTAAATGCCAGTCAGAGTACACATAGGTTCAGTTTTGTAAATCATACTATAAAGACGGTAAATATGCCAAAAGTACGTCATTCAGTCAATTTAAAATCAAAACTAACAAGTTACATTTCAGAATTTAAAGAAGATGGTTTATCAACTGACAATAAAATATTATTTTGTAATTTGTGTCAGTGTGCAGTATCATCTACACAAAAGTTCCTGGTGCAACAACACATTACAACTAGTAAACATCAGGCCAACAAACAACTAAATTCCAAGCAGAGACAATTGTTTTTAACACAACCAACAACATCGAATGTAAGATCTGAGTTTAACATCGACCTGTGCCGTTCTCTCATCTCTGCTGATATTCCTCTCTACAAACTAAAGAATAAGGTCTTCAGGGAATTCCTTGAAAAATATACTCAACATACAATCCCGGATGAGTCAACACTTAGGAAGACGTATGCTCCATCCATCTACGATGAGACAATACAGAAGATAAGAGATGAAATTAAAGATAGTTCAATTTGGGTTTCCATTGATGAGACTCCCGACAAAGAAGGTAGACTTGTTGGTAATGTAGTTATCGGTTTGTTAAGTGAACAATATTCTGAACGAATTCTTTTACATTGTGATGTTCTAGAAAAGTGAATAACAAAACTATAGTTAAACTGTTCAACGAAGCTATGGGTATCCTGTGGCCAAAGGGTATTATGTACGATAATGTGTTATTCTTTATTAGCGATGCTGCCCCTTATATGGTCAAAGCTGGACAAGCATTATCTGTTGTATATCCTAAATTGACTCATTTTACTTGTGTGGCGCATGCATTTCATCGTGTGGCAGAAGTGGTCAGAGACAATTTCCCTAAAGTAGATTTGTTGATTTCATCAGTGAAGAAAGTATTTCTCAAAGCTCCCAGTAGAGTTAACGTGTTGAAAGAAATGTACCCTGAAATTCCATTGCCACCAAAGCCAATTTTAACTAGATGGGGTACATGGCTAGAAGCAGTTGAATATTATGCCGAACATATAGACTCTATTAACAATGTTCTCCTTGCATTGGACTCTGAAGATGCAGTCTCAATTGATACTGCGAAAACAGTTACCTGTGACATAAGTGTGAAGAATGACTTAGCTCACATTCAGCATACATTTTCATGCATCATAAAAACGCTCAAAAGTCTCCAAAATAGGCACCTTTCACTATCTGAAAGTTTTGAAATTATAAATAGTACTGTGGAACAACTGAATCGTGGTAGAGGTAAAGTTGCAGATGCAGTAAGAGCTAAGGTGGACACTGTACTTTCAAAAAACCCTGGATATGAAGAACTACAAAAGGTTGTTGCTGTGATGAGTGGTGAATCAACAGTGAAGATTAACTTGGACTTATCCCCAGCAGACATTGTGAAATTGAATTATGTACCAGTTACTTCTTGTGACGTCGAACGCTCTTTTAGTCAGTATAAATCTATCCTCAGAGACAATAGAAGAAGATTCACTTTTCAGCACTTGAAAGAAATGTTTGTAACCTATTGTTATGGTAACAGACAATAAAAATTGTGTTTTGTTGAAACTACATTGGAAGATAAGGTACGTCCATTATATTTTTTGTTTAGTTTGATTAAAATGTACCAATATTTAACGTACATAGTCATTTTTTTTATAATTTTAAGTCCATATTTAATTCCATATTTTGGTAAAAATCCATATTTAATTCCATATTTTGGTAAAAATAACTACATATATATTTACATATTTCATATATTTTTAGTCCATATAAATCCGTTCCCTGTTAATAACAATATTAGTACAGAGATAACGTCACAGAAAATATAATAAAACGAATAATCATGCTGCACAACTGTTACAGACGCAAAGATTGATACACTAATTATTAGAGATTATTATTATTATTATTATTATTATTACTACTACTAGAAAACTTGATACAGTTCTTGCATTATCGTGATTGTGTTCTCCATTTATAATAATTACATTTACATCCAATAACATCTATCAGATGTGGCAAAAATATCACTCCTGTGTGGAGGGGGAAAAAAAACATTTACCTACAACATTTATACTATTACGGTCTTACTAATAAAAACTCTATATACAGACGTTTAACTGTCTTATACTTATACAATGAGTAGCTCGTTTATAAGTCGTGCGTAAATTCCTTACTAATAATCACTACATACGTCGTGTATAACAGTATAACTGTTACACAGCTACGTCATAGTTTCGTCATTACTTCGTTACGAAAGGTAATAGAATATCTGAGGTTCTCTATTGCATCCGGTAGAGCGCTCTAGTGTGGCGTGTTAAATATCGATAGTACAACTGGCTCTAATCGATTACCACACTACATTTTCGTCAAAGAGTACAAGCTACAGCAATATTATTCTAATAATTTTATGATCTTTGGTTTGTTCTTCTGTGGTTACAAGGTAACCATCATCATAAAATGACAGTCGATATGAACAGCTGTTAGAGGGGCGGCCATTTTTTCGCTATATACAACGCTTAAACAAGGGGTTTCGTGTATATAACTACTGCAAAGCAATTCCCATTGTATAGTTACAGCCTGTTTATACATCCATAGCTTATTCACGGTTTATTAGTAACGTTTTCTGTCTCAACTCTGTATAAGTCTCGTATAAAAACTATACACTGTTTATTAGTGAGACTGTTACATTTTAAAGCAAGTTTTGTAGTTGTACTATGGAGAGGTTAGTTAAACACTGCAAAGTTTTGAAATGATAAACATCTATGGTGTTACTACACAGTTCATCACTATAACAAGAACGAATGTCTAATGCTCGGCTTATACCGTTCGAGGATTTATCGCTCGTGACAATTTTACCCATCATGAATGTGCGCTCCCTATCGGATTATGCTATGAACTACTTGGCGCTCAAGGGAAAACTTCTGATGCAGACCTCTGGTTTATACATACAGAGCAGTCTTCTCGGCAAGATGGACCATGCCATGTTCTGCAAATGTTACAGATAGTCCCAATCAAACTTTTTATCTACAGTATACCTTCTGTAGCAGTGGTTCTCAATCTTTTTCAATGACGTATCACTATTTTTAATCTAGGACATTAGCTGTACTCCTAATCAAATTAATAATGGAAAATTGTCAAGTGTTGTTCCCAGGATCATAATAAAAGTTCCTATGCTCAGTATCAATAACAGATTGCTTTTTTTAGGCGTGTTTAATTAAAAACAATTGCTATTTCAATTTATTTAATGGAATATTCCATAAAAGCTACAGAAAACAGCTATGTATGTTTATATTTTATGACAATTTATATTTTTTTATTTCGTACTTTAAGTACCACCAAGCAGTAGTTCACGTATCACAGGTTGAGAATCGCTCTTCTATGGCATTCTAGTGGTTTGTGTTATGAAGGGTGGCATTAAGTATTAGTTTTCAGTAGTACCTATTTTTCGCCTTTGTAAGGTATAATTATTGTTTGGCTCTTTGTGATTTCGTAGATCACATATAGAATTATTTATTGAACTACATGTTTAATTTGGCTGTGTTCAAATGACGAGAATTTTTTTAATAGTACATGAAGAGTGGAGAAGAAATCTTGATTGAACTGCTTATAATAAAATTGTATTTTGTTTTTTTGTGTATATACAATAGGGTGGTTCATCATATATCTATAAGGAAAATTTAAAGTAAGTGCACCCTGTTATTTTTTTTTACTCTTACTTAAAAAAAAGTGTTTCGACATAGTTTGAATTGTATGTCTTAATTATAAAAGATGCTCAGTGCCACGAGGTATTTGGAAAAAGTGACAAATTTTTTCCGATTTTGCTGAAGTAACTAATAAAATAAATTATTTGTTAAGTCAATGTGTTGACAAAACACTGCATTAGAGAACTAATGCTCATGTGTTCTTTTTTGCTTGTCATTGCCTTTTTATTCTATCCTTTGTAATATTGGCGTCAGTAATTCATAGTGAATTATTATAATACAATATATAATAATAATTATTATTATTATTATTATTATTATTATTATTATTATTATTCTTTTTCTACTCCTATGTGTTTATTAATTTTATACTATACATTGGTTAGATCCAAGCTTGAATATGCATCTATAGTATGGAACTCTATTACTTCCACTGACTCGGCTAAATTGGAGAATATTCAAAGAAAATTTATTTCCTTGTGTTCTTATAGATTTTTATCAAATTCCGATTATAACTATGAGACTAATTGCAAATATTTTAATTGCGGTAGTTTGTTTACCAGACGTCAGGATCTTGATTATTTATTTTTTTGTAAAGTCATTAAGAGTGACATTGATTGTGAATCTTTCATAAGCAATATCAGTCTTCGTATTCCTGCTAAGGGTTTAAGATTTCATAAATTGTTTTATAATAGGAATTCTAAATCTCTCTCTCAGGTCTGCAGATGTATTAAATATGCTAATTTGCAGGGATTGAACTTGGATCCATTTAATGTGTAGTAATACTTTTTGAGTTTTATGTCAGTTTTATTATTTATGCCATTGTTAGATATGTATCATACTATTCTCGTCATTTGCATAACTTTACAATATTAATTAATGATTCCTGTCTTCATTTATATGATTTCATTAATTCATTTGTAATACATTTTATTTAATTACTATTATATTGATTGTATTTCATCTCATTGCCATTTTCTATCATTCATTCTCATCATCATTTGTTGTTTTGTTTCGTTTTGTACCTGTGCTAAACTGTAATTGGCCTTGTGCTGTTGTTTTGCACATTAATATTCTAAATAAATAAATAAATTACTTTTATTGTTATTGTTATTATTATTATTATTATTATTATTATACAAATGTAATTTTTCGTTCTGTAAATGAATTGTACACTATTACCTTTGTTTGATCAAATTTCTGCACATTTAAAGGACAAAACTAAAATTCTTTCAATCATTTATTACCATAATACTTTGTTCTCTTAAATTTACTGAGCATATTGGGAATTAAATGAATGGCTTCCCCAAAGCATACTATGAAATGTTTCATATAAAACAAAATCTCGAAAAGGAAGCAAAAACAAACAAAATTGTATTAAACTTTATTTGAAATATCTCAAAGAATAGCCCCCCTCAATTTAATAGTATTGCTTACAGTTCATTCTGTATACATATAAATATGTTACACACATACGGTACTGATATTTAATTATCATGTCAAAAGAATACAAGTACATTCTTTTACGGTAACATTTTGTATTCCAGTTTTGGGACCTAACAAGAAGCCATTTGGAAAAGACGAGACAAGATATTCTAAGGTAGGTTAATTAATATTGATTTTTTGCATTTCGTGTTCTGTCCCAGTGTAACTAAGTGGTGAAAAGCAGCATATTCTGTCCACATTCATGATTGATGCAAACTGTATTTTGTTCATACCTTCTTTTTTGTCATATTGGTTTTTATTTAACTTACCATTCTATTAGTGCTGACAGCTCATATTTGTCAGGATTTTTTTTTTTTTTTTTTTTTTTTTTTTTTTTTTTTTTTTTTTTTGCAAAAACAACCTCTTTCTATTCCAAACTACGGATTATATAACAATTTTCCTGTTACTAAAATGGGTACACCTAACTTAGCACAATCTCAATCACACACTTGAATTCACAGAAATTTATAATCCAGCACACTTGCATTCACACAAATTTCTAACCCAGCACACTTCCAATCTCACTTGCATTCACAAATTTATAACCCAGCACAGTCCCCATCACACTTGCATCACACAAATTTACAATCCAGCACATTCCCATTCACACAATTTATAACCCAGCACACTTGCATTCACACAAATTTATAACCCAGCACACTTGCATTCACACAAATTTATAACCCAGCACACTTCCAATCTCACTTGCATTCACAAATTTATAACCCAGCACAGTCCCCATCACACTTGCATCACACAAATTTATAATCCAGTACATTCCCATTCACACAATTTATAAACCAGCACACTTGCATTCACACAAATTTATAACCCAGCACACTTCCAATCTCACTTGCATTCACAAATTTATAACCCAGCACAGTCCCCATCACACTTGCATCACACAAATTTATAATCCAGCACATTCCCATTCACACAATTTATAACCCAGCACACTTGCATTCACACAAATTTATAACCCAGTACACTTCCAATCTCACTTGCATTCACACAAATTTATAACCCAGCACACTCCCAATCACACTTGCATCACACAAATTTATAATCCAGCATACTTCCAATCTCATTTGCTTCACACAAATTTATAATCCAGCACACTCCCAATCACACAAATTTATAATCCAGCATACTTCCAATCTCATTTGCATTCACACAAATTTATAACCCAGCACACTCCCAATCACACTTGCATCACACAAATTTATAATCCAGCATACTTCCAATCTCATTTGCATTCACATAAATTTATAACCCAGCACACTCCCAATCACACTTGCATCACACAAATATATAATCCAGCATACTTCCAATCTCATTTGCATTCATACAAATTTATAACCCAGCACACTCCCAATCACACTTGCATCACACAAATTTATATTCCAGTATACTTCCAATCTCATTTGCATTCATACAAATTTATAACCCAACACACTCCCAATCACTCT
The DNA here is from genome assembly GCF_040183065.1 of Periplaneta americana. Classification (NCBI taxonomy): domain Eukaryota; kingdom Metazoa; phylum Arthropoda; class Insecta; order Blattodea; family Blattidae; genus Periplaneta; species Periplaneta americana. The sequence continues at coordinate 22,322,265 of NC_091132.1, read as the reverse complement.
TGCATCACACAAATTTATATTCCAGCATACTTCCAATCTCACTTGCATTCACACAAATTTATAACCCAGCACACTTCCAATCTCACTTGCATTCACACAAATTTATAATCCAACATACTTCCAATCTCACTTGCATTCACACAAATTTATAATCCAGCATACTTCCAATCTCACTTGCATTCACACAAATTTATAACCCAGCACACTCCCAATCACACTTGGATTACACAAATTTATAACCCATCACACTTCCAATCTCACTTGCATTCACACAAATTTATAATCCAGCATATTTCCAATCTCACTTGCATTCACACAAATTTATAATCCAGCATACTTCCAATCTCACTTGCATTCACACAAATTTATAACCCAGCACACTCCCAGTCACACTTGGATTACACAAATTTATAACCCAGCACACTTCCAATCTCACTTGCATTCACACAAATTTATAACCCAGCACACTTCCAATCTCATTTGCATTCACACAAATTTATAATCCAGCACACTTCCAATCTCACTTGCATTCACACAAATTTATAATCCAGCATACTTCCAATCTCACTTGCATTCACACAAATTTATAATCCTGCATACTTCCAATCACACTTGCATTCACACAAATTTATAATCCAGCATACTTCCAATCTCACTTGCATTCACACAAATTTATAACCCAGCACACTTCCAATCACACTTGCATTACACAAATTTATATTCCTGCATACTTCCAATCTCATTTGCATTCACACAAATTTATAACCCAGCACACTTCCAATCTCACTTGCATTCACACAAATTTATAACCCAGCGCACTCCCAATCACACTTGGATTACACAAATTTATAATCCAGCACATTCCCATTCACACTTGCATTCACACAAATTTATAACCCAGCAGTCTGTCACACTTGCATCACACAAATTTATAATCCAGCATACTTCCAATCTCATTTGCATTCATACAAATTTATAACCCACCACACTCCCAATCACACTTGGATTACACAAATTTATAATCCAGCACACTCCCAATCTCACTTGCATTCACACATATTTATAACCCAGCACAATTTGTCACACTTGCATTCACACAAATTTATAACCCAGCACACTCCCAATCACACGTGCATCACACAAATTTATAATGCAGCACATTCCCATTCACACTTGCATTCACACATAGTATAACCCAGCACACTTCCAATCTCACTTGCATTCACACATATTTATAACCCAGTGCACTTGTATTCGCACAAATTTTCTGATTCTATATACTCAGGGAAGTTTTCTTCTTGAAGGAAAATTTCCCAACAGCCAAACCCAGGACCTCCAGATCTAGAAGGCAGCTTGCTGACCGTCAGGCCATGGAGGCAGTCTGAAATATTGAGGTTATAACATAATGTTATCAGTGGCTCAAACGTGAAGAATGTATTTCAGATGGCAAAGTTACTGTACCACTATCCAGTGTATATATAACCGTAGATCATATATGTAACATAACTCATAGCTATGTTAAAATCGGCAGCACTTTGAAGAGAACAACCGCCAGGATCGCCACCCGTCCACCATAAACGAACACGAGATGGCAGTACAGTCGCTAATGCAATTCAAATGGGAATTATGACGTGACTCCTTATATAGCAACTAGATGGCAGCGTAGTAAACCTGACAAAAGTTGTTAACGTCAAAGCCTATAAGGCCGACCTATCTGTTACATATATGATCTAGGATATAACTAAACAGTGGCTGAAGTTCAGATTTAAGATACTACTGCATTTGTTTATATCTGTGTCATCATCATGTATATCATCATGACAGCATATAATTTCTAAGAGAACTGTTACGATCTACAAAGGTATTCTTTCTATCTCTTTATAGGGCATCCCACTGATCTTCTCCTTCTTCATTTGTTTCTATTTAACGTATGTATTGTGATTGTGTGTTTTTCAGAAATCATGCAATCTTGGATTGAGGAAAAATCACACTTTACCATTCAAAATTCCTCATGGTCGCATTGGAAGAATCTTACATCCTTCAAGAACAAAGCCATACATGAAACCTGTGTTTTTACCATCGAACAGTTTGAAGAAATATCCGTTAATGCCTGCTAATTGTGAAGTACAGCCAATCTATAGCTCTCCAGATGTAAAGTATCCTCGTGATTCTTTGCCAGAAAATGTACTTTGCACTGCACAGGAAGATAATTGCCATGATAATACTCATTATTTCAGCAAACATAGGCATTTACCTTCGTTAGACTCTGAAAATATAAATTATAACCTTCTGCCAGTACGGAACCAGTTTGATGCCCAATCTTCTAATATAAATATTAAACATGTTCATGACTGGGACTTCTCCTATAAAGTAAAAAGCTTAGAACTTATACCAAAACGTTCACGCTATTGTGATGAAAAGACTGTTCCTAGAAGTTGTTTGGTTGCTGAAACATATCCGGAAAGGTCTGAAGAAAGATCAACTACAATCTATGAGAATGCAGGAACTGGTGATACTTTGAAGTTGTCTATAGATATCAAACTACAGCCACATATTGGCGAACTGTGTAGTGAAACAGATGAACATGACAGTAAGGTAATAAGTAATATCGATATGAATGATAATAATTTAGTGCAAAAATATACCAATAACAATTATTTTTCAACTCTCGCAAAGGAGTCTACAGAAAACAAACATTCTTTAGTGGGTATGGTTAGACGAACATATGGAGGATTTAAAAGGGAACAAGAAGATGATTCTCCACAACAGCTGAAGAAAATAAGATATGGGACGCAACGTAGAAGAAATATTCCAGTGACTTTTCCAAGATCTAGTATTTCTAAACAAAAGAAAATTGATGATTACTTTGTTAAAAAAAATTCAGTTGACCAAAAGAGTTACGGGGTTACTTCTGAAAGAACTGAAGAATCTGTAATTGTGATTGATATCTCCAGTGATGATGATAATCCTTCAAGTAATGAAAGAAGTGACGTTGATGAGAGTGATATCACATTCAAAACAGAGCCAAGTCAGAATAAAGAAAGTACGATCAATATTAATAATGGGAGAAGTGATAAGAAAAAGCACATTTTGAGTACTGATGCCAGCTATACATCTGGAGATGAAAATACTCGCCTTAAGGTTTACAGGGGTCCTTACGAAACAAGTGAAGAATCTGCAATTGCCATTTTGAGTACTTACAAGAAGTTTACCGGGGTTACTTGTGAAAGACTTGAAGAATCTATAGTTGTGGATAGCTCCAGTGATGACGATTGTTCTTCAAGTTGTGAAATATATGAGATTGGTAATTGTGGTATCGGGGACAAAACAGAAAGTCTGATGAGAGAAGATACGATCTTTATTAAGAATAAAAAAAGAAAGGAGAAAGAAGCCATTTTGAGTATTGGTGCCAGCTATACATCTGGATGTGAAAGTACTTGCCAGAAGGTTTACGGGGATACATATGAAAGAAGTGAAGAACCTGTAGTTGTTGATAGCGCCAGTGATGATTATTCTTCAAGTTCTGAAATATGTGTCATTGGTAGGGGTGGTACTAGGGACAAAACAAAAAATGAGATGAGAGAAGATACGAACTTTATCAATGATGGAAGAAGAGAGAAGGAAAAAGTCATTTCCAGTACTGATGCCAGCCAGACATCTGAAGTGAGTTGTACCATAAAAAATGAAACCAGTTTTCATACAAGTGAAAGTAGTAAAATTTTGTATAATGGAAGAATTAGCTTAGCAAACAACGAAGCAGAAAACCATAGAGGTAGGATATCACGTGAAGCAGTCAATAAAATTAATAATGTCAGTAGTTTATCAATGGAAGATTGTGTCATAATTTTATCAGATGATGAGGATTGTGTTGATGATCCAGTATTGGATGGTGCTTCTTCTAGTGACAAGTGTGGTAATAGTAAGAATGATTCAGAAGTTGTTGACTTAACACTAGATTGCAACTTTTCGGAAGAGGTTTGTGAGCATACCCAAAATGGAACTGAAGAATATTCTGCAGAACAGTTAAAGCGTGTAACTGACTCTGACAGTGAGCTAGAATTGCGTAGAAATGATGATAGTAAAATAAAATGTTTAGATAAGAGCATTTCTCTCGCAGAAGTCTGTAATGAAGAGCCACGGAATGTGTCAGGTTCGGTTGAACTGATAGAGAGCTCTGAACGTGAAGAAAACATGAGTAACCTAGACTATGACAGTGATAGCAAAGTCACTTCTAGCTCCGTTGAAAAGCAACAATTTGTTCCTGAAAAAGAGTATATTGATGAAAAACGTGCAGCTACATACAACTGCAGTCAGCAATTGTCACATGAAGAGGATGTCAAATATCTGAATAATAAATCAGATCACGGAGTTCCTGAGAGTCCAGGTAATGATCTGATGGGCTCTGATTCAGAACTTTTTGGCAATGAAAGCAATGTAAAAGAATTTACAACGAATTGTCAGGAACTGTTGTCAGATGACAAAAACATCTGTAAGGGGAAAGAAGAGACATCTGACTATTCTGACTGTAAAACTTCCTCATTAAAAATGGAAACTAATCCAATTGTTACCTCAGTTAACATGGAAAAGGAAAATGAAAGCTGTGAGAAACCAAATATTAAAGCAAGAAAAGTCAGTTCACAGAAATTTATTACAACATATAAAGTCATCATGTATAAACATCATGATGGTGCAGCAAAACGTATGGGCCTGAAATGTTCTACACCATGCAGTTTGAATCCGTACTCCTGCTCTAATCAGCACCAGAAACAAAACCAGGTGAGTTTAGTTTATAGGTTGCTAAAGTTTTACGGTTACGAAATTATGATCAACATTCATTTGCATTACATTTCGTTACGGTGAAGTTCATTGAAGTTTGACAAATACAAGCTCCGTGTATTTGATTACGGTTAATGTTAAAATGAACGAACACAAGATGGTGTTGATTCGACACTGTCAAGGTCTAGCAAAGAAACGGAAGTTGGACGTCATCCAGTCACGAGATAGAAGAATGTCGATGCACTTCATTTATTTTCACCTCTTCTTTCATTGTAGATGCGACCATATTGCTACTGAAATATTAAATAAAAATTACATAATACTAGGAACGATCTTTGATTCAATATGTCAGGTCACATGAATATATTTCCTCTGGCATAAAACACATTTGTTTAAAACTAAACATAATAGGCATCAAACATGACAGCATTCGTAACGCCTAATTCAGCAATTGCACTACTTAATTCTGTTTAGTATATTGGTAAATTGAAAGGTCATAATGTAATTGGACCCAGGTTCGAACCTGAGGTCAACTTTTTTTATATATAATTATTTACATTATTTCAGATACGTTATTTTACTTTAATCCAAAATAAAGGGAATTTTGTAAAACAATGAAACCTGTTCAAATCGGAACCTGAATAATCCGGAATCCTGTCTATTTCGGAACAATTTATTGGTCCTGGCGAAATTTGTATGTATTATGTGTAATTTTTCCTGAATAAAACGGAAACTGTCCAACGCGGAAACGGAAACTGTCTGCTACTGTTCAAAACGGAAATAATATTTTGGACACACATTATATTTTGTAACTATATTTTGAAACAGTGTGCAATTTCAAGGAATATACGAAATATGTGGGTCACTAAGATAAAAACAAGTTTTCTTTGCAAAATTCTAGAGGGTACGAGGGTGTTATTACCCTGTTGACTAGGCAGACGAGTCCCTTCAAAGATTTTCAGTGCTTCACACCCGTATACTGTCATAGCTAAACAGAGCGGTAGTGTAGTGATTTCCAGGTAAAAAAAAGTTGCCTAAAATGTGGCATTAACATTAAGTGGTGAAGTAAAAGTTATCGAGTTAAAGGAATATGAGAAACGAAGTCTATGTGAAATAATACTGAAGTACAGTTGTGGAAAACTCAGGTGTGACACTTTAAAAAATAAAGATCATAATGAGTGAGTGGCGTGCGGCCAATATTGGTGACACAAAAGGAACCAGAAAGCAGCTGTTTATGTGAAAATAAATGAACTGTTGTGGAGTGGGTTCTTCATGACCTTTCAAAGAATAAGCCAATTTCTGGATCTATTCTGCAAAGCAAGCCATTGAACTGGGAAAGAAATTAAATAAACGAGAATTCAAGGCTTCTAATAGATGGCTCCTAGTCCAATTAATTAATAATGTGCAGTGATATGCAGTACAGTACTAGAGTATAGTGTTAGATATTAAATAGAATGAGATTAGTAAACTTTATTAATGTTTAATGACTAATGAGTGAGTTACGATAATATTTATACAGAAAATGAGATTTTAATAAAAATGATTCACCAACGTAATAAGCGACAGAAAGCTGATTTAATGTGATGAGTGTTAAATGGAATATTTTGTACTTCTTGCAGTTTGCAGCATGCCACTTTGTTTTTCACGTATATGAATGACAAAATATTCCATTTTAATGTCACACCTGAATAATACGGAAACGTGTCCACAACGGAAAAAAAATTAGGACCATGTCACTTTCGTCTTGAACAGGTTTCACTGTATATTCGTAATTCGCTCTAGTCCAGCTATTTAGTAGTATATGGTTTTTGATTATTATTGTTACTGCTTTATCATTATCATCATTCTATATTATTCTGTCGTAACATATTTTTGTAATACCAGTATTTTATTTATGTTGTCTCAAACGAAGTTACCATAAAATTCAATGTTCATCATAAACAACTGACTGTCCGGCATATGCATTTCAGTACTCATTATGGCTGGCAGAATGTTACAGTTGTCATGAACGTCGATCATAATACGTAACCTCTGAATGTTCAATATAAGTTCAATGTACAGACGAAAGCAATGTAGCATAACGCAAACGAATGTTGATTGTAATCCTAGCTTAACAGTCCCGAATGTTACGGAATATAGTCTACAAGTGTTAACTGGATGGAAGTCAAGTGGGATATATGTGATCCTGCAATCAGTGTGACAGCAAGTGTGAAATGTTACTTCAGATTCGGATAAAAATATTGTAATCAGTCGTGAAATATGCATCTACAAAGTTACATGTTCTGTTTGATTGAAAAGTTAACATCAAACATTACGATGAAAGAGTAATGGAACAGAGAAAAATTCTCATCGGCACCGGGATTTGAACCCGGGTTTTCAGCTCTACGTGCTGATGCTTTATCCACTAAGCCACACCGGATACCACCCCGGCGTCGGACAGAATTGTCTCTAATTAAGTTCCAACTCTTGGGTTCCCTCTAGTGGCCGCCCTCTGCACTACGTCATAGATGTCTATGAACGTAGGACCGAAGTCCACACATGTGCTGAGGTGCACTCGTTATGAGTGACTAGTTGGCCGGGATCCGACGGAATAAGCGCCGTCTTAAATCACGAAGTGATTTCCGCATAGCCTATCATATATATCATTTTAATGTACCAAAGTACATATGATATTTCCATGCAGATATTCTGCGTCATCATACGATGAAAGAGTAATGGAACGGAGAAAAATTCTCTCCAGCGCCGGGATTTGAACCCGGGTTTTCAGCTCTACATGCTGATGATTTATCCACAAAGCCACACCGGATACCACCCTGGCATCGGACAGAATTGTCTCTAATTAAAGGTACGATCACACGTCGCTACTTTTGCAGCGCTGCAGTACAAAAAACTGCGCAACTCTTGTACTGCGACGTGTGAACAACGGTGCAACCCGAAAAGTAGCGGCTGCCGAACCTGCTGCCCGCTACTTTTCCATGCTGCGCGCAACTTAAAAGTAGCGACGTGTGAACAGGGTTCTCAGGGTTGCAGCCGCAGCATTTTTGATATCGGTTTTGTTGAAACTTTTGCTGCGGTTGCAACCAGTGTTACCACCCAAATGTGTCAATGATACTTTTATTGTTTGGATATATTTTAATGTTAAATGTGATGAAAATAAATTATTTGTAACAGTTATTAAATATACAACACAGTCTGAGCATAATTGGTGACGATATAATTCATTTTTAAAATTTTCCGTAGCGCAGTTCCAAACAGGAGGGTTGCCAACATTGATTACGTGAATATACTGTTGGTTATCATTTAAGTATATAGGCGTTTTTAAAAGCTTTATAGTAAAAATAATGTCAATTTCTGAATACTAGATACGACAGAAAAGCAATAATAGATAAGGAAGCTTTCGCATGACTTTCTTAATAATGCGAACATAACCACAAAATGTGTATTGAGAAGTCAACACGGAGATGGGAACCTGCAGCATGACTGCGGCTGCAAAAGTAGCGCCTTGCGTGTGAACAGACTCGCAACCTCCAGTTGCAACTTTTGCAGCACTCGGGTTGCGCAGCACGAAAAGTAGCGTGCAGCGCACTACTTTTGGCTTACGTGTGAACACGACACGCAACTTTTGCAGCTGCAGTATAAAAGTAGCGACGTGTGACCGTACCTTTAGTTCCAACTCTTGGGTTCCCGGAGAGAATTTTTCTCCATTCCATTACTCTTTCATCGTATGATGAGGCAGAATATCTGCATGGAAATATCATATGTACTTTGGTACATTAAAATAATATATATGATAGGCTATGCGGAAATCACTTCGTGATTTAAGACGGCGCTTATTCCGTCGGATCCCGGCCAACTAGTCACTCATAACGAGTGCACCTCAGCACATGTGTGGACTTCGGTCCTAAGTTCATAGACATCTATGACGTAGTGCAGAGGGCGGCCACTAGAGGGAACCCAAGAGTTGGAACTTAATTAGAGACAATTCTGTCTGACGCCGGGGTGGTATCTGGTGTGGCTTAGTGGATAAAGCATCAGCACGTAGAGCTGAAAACCCGGGTTCAAATCCTGGCGCCGGAGAGAATTTTTCTCCGTTCCATTACTCTTTCATCGTATGATGACGCAGAATATCTGCATGGAAATATCATATGTACTTCGGTACATTAAAATAATATATATGATCAAACATTACATTTGGTGCATTATCGAAAGATTGCGTGTTAGATATAATTTCTATTTCATCACGAGACCTTTGGATATGGAGGATCATAGAAATTACTGGTCGTTTCTCTTAATACAATACTTAGGTAACATGGACTGCATTATATGTGGGAAATTAAAATCAGGTACAGTAGTCCTGACTATCTTTCCAGATATGGGTTGCACTTATCCAATTTTAGTTTCTCATTATCTGAAGTATGGAATGAATTTTTTTGATGATATAAAAATCTACAGTAATCCCCCTTATCTGCAGAATCTATATCTGTGGTTTCAGTTATCTGCAATTAACTTCGGTAATATATATTGTAAATTTATTTCAACTCAACAATAATAATTCCTTTCTACAATTCACAATTAACGCTCTCGGCAACAATGGGATTTGCTCTCCGCACAGCAACACAGCGTTCGTTATTGCACTCCACAACGACAATGACAATTTACTTGGACTATTACGAACAACATTGAACTGTTAATCTTAACTAATATTTACAAAGCACTATTTACAAATCAGAACTGTTAGTTCTCAGTTCACAGTTCTTCTAGCTCAGTCACTCGAGTTCACAGTATCTCGAACCACAGACCTTCAGGGACAGTCCACTGTACTCGAACTCAGGTCCCTCCAACTGCGGTCCACTGCACTCGAACTCAGGTCCATCCAACTGCGGTCCACTGCACTCGAACTCAGGCCTTCAGATGCTGACACAGTTGCAGCAGTTGCGGGCGCACCCTCCCCTCGTTGCGTTGACGTAATACACCCCCTCTGCCCTTCAGCATGCAGATGCTCCCCGTACCAGCATTTCGGCTGCCGCGCGCCCTGTCGGACACGTGTTCAAACCCCGTTGCAGCTGTCACAATATTTTTTACACAGCACCTATCATCTGGGCTGCCTTAATAGCATTATAGGCCTCAAACAAAGCACTGGGCCCTGCCTACACAACTACTCTGGAGTAAAAATATAACTTATCTACAAATTGAACTTATATTGGTATTTCCAACAAAATTAATGTTTTGACATTAAACATGATTATGTACAGCTAAGATAAGTCAGTACAATAATTTGGACAATATAAGCCTTGAACTTGAAAAACAAAAATTGCAACATTAAAATGGTACTTTGTTGGTAAGTCATACTGATGGAGATAACACAGGTGCGCCATAATCTACACATCTTCGGTTACTTTTTGACTACTGGTATATACTTATGGCTTTTAACAAACCCGAAGGTGCATTGCCGCCCTCACATAAGCCAGCCATTGGTCCCTATCCTGAGCAAGATTAATCCAATCTCTACCATCATATCCCACCTCACTCAAATCCATTTTAATATTATCCTCCCATCTACGTCTCGGCCTCCCCAAGGGTCTTATTACCTCCGGCCTCCCAACTAACACTCTATATGCATTTCTGGATTCGCCCATACGTGCTACATGCCCTGTCTATCTCAAATGTCTGGATTTAATGTTCCTAATTATGTAAGGATTATTATTATTATTATTATTATTATTATTATTATTATTATTATTATTATTATTATTATATGCTTGTATATCTTATTGTTTGTAATTTGTCAGTTAACCTATATCATAGGTATGTTACCGAAAAAAGAGATTTATTTCGAGAGTCCACTATTACCTACGGTTTTTTTCAAAATGTATCTCCCACAGATAAAGGAGGATTCCTGTATTTCGAAATTTTCACAGCACCACATTTTTAGTGTCACTTATTCGAAAAAATAATTCAGCCTGTGTAGTTTGTATATCTAGCCATTTCAGTACAGGTATTTCTCCTAAACTATTGGACAGGTTGTGTTCATATTCAGTACCTAGAGGCGAATTTATCTGGGAATGATGCAATTGAAATATCTTAATTTTAAAATTAAAAAGAGAGAGAGAGAAGAAGAAATAATAGATTCATATTTGAAATCAAAATCACAAAATGGCCAGGAAATCGAAATTTACAAAATTATCATGTCAAAAAAGATATATATAGAATGTAATGGAAAAAAAAAATAATGTGATGTTTGTGATAAGCATGATTTGCACGAGAATTGGTTAATTTTACTTAATAATAAGAAATTGCAGTGGCACAAATTCTAGTATTAACACTAGTTGTCTTGTTACTATACTTGACGTGTGGACTCTAGTATTGCAGGTACAATTTGATTTTAAAATTAGTCATTTAATCAGTTCAGTTAATTCGACAGCTCTATTTTTTACTGTTTTTCTTCATAATGTGGTTTTATCTTTAAAAGATATGATTGTAGAGTAGAAAAATTGAAATATTGTTTATTCTTTTCACAATTGGACTCAGTTTATGTAAAGAGTTATCATAGCAGCCTCTGGAATACAAATAGATTATACAGTACAGTGTAATGGATGGCTTGTCTTGACATGTATCTGAAACAATCTCTCTTTGCAGTGCAAGCCTCTAGAGATGTACATAGCAAGGACTCATACGATCCTATCCTTGATGAGAGCTGAGCAGTGGGCATCTGCCTTGGAGTATTGTTCTTCTTGCACCTCTGACAAGCGTTACCCTAACATTTCAATTGTTCTCTGCTTACTGAATTTTATTCATGTAAGTATTAACATATATTTTCATTATCTGAATTTTCAACTTTTTATGCTCTAGGTCAGTGGCAAACGGTTGGCAGAACATGTCCATGTGAGCTATTCCATCTCAAATCGACCGAAATATAGAGAAAATTGACCTTGCAATTTTTAAATACAATGAAACTTTTTCTGTCTGTAGACAACTGTGATATCATGCTTTGTGCAAAGTTTGAGGCATCAGAACTAAATAGTGTTTAAATTAATAATATTTACATTTATCGTATTTTCATAAAATTAGCAACTTTAAACTGTTGTGGCTCCGAAACCCTTTCACCCAATGATCAAAATCATGGTTTATTTTGATGCTGAGAAATTAAAGTTTATATTGACATATAAACAGATTTTCTTACTTTTTATGGAAATGGAGAAATTTAGATTTTTGCTCATTAAGACGCCTTTGCCTAGGAAAAAATAGTTTAAAAAATATATAGTTAGATTCCGCATTGAAAGTACAAATAAACACATATTTTTTACTGATGATATGTTGATAAGAAAGTATTGAAAATATCAAATAAAGAAAATAAATAGTACGCACGTGAACTAACCAGCTGACTGTGAGATGGGAGCTAGCCGAGACAAGCAAGGCCAGGAGACAAACACGTGATGTTTCGTCTAGTAGTGCATAGCTGGGCTAGCTTTATCACAAGTTTTCATAAACACAGGAGTAGAATGACGCCCAACGCTTGCTTATCATCATCTCTTGGCCAGTGCGTGCGGTACTGCGCCGTTCTAGTCTAGGCGTGTGAAAATAATTTATTTAATACCCTCGAAACTTATTGCCGTACCACTAAGCAAACAATGCCGAATTCCTCTTAATAATGCAAGATTTTTTCTCAATATTTTTTTTATATTTTTACAAATGAGCAAAAAGCCTAAAAGTAAGTAAAATCAGATTATCTGTCTCTGTACTTACTTACTTACAAATGGTTTTTAAGGAACCCGAAGGTTCATTTCCGCCCTCACATAACCCCGCCATCGGTCCCTATCCTGTGCAGGATTAATCCAATCTCTATCATCATATCCCACCTCCCTCAAATCCATTTTAATATTATCCTCCCATCTACGTCTCGGCCTCCCTAAAGGTCTTTTTCCCTCCGGTCTCCCAACTAACACTCTATATGCATTTCTGGATTCGCCCATACGTGCTACATGCCCTGCCCATCTCAAACGTCTGGATTTAATGTTCCTAATTGTCAGGTGAATAATACAATGCGTGCAGTTCTGCGTTGTGTAACTTTCTCCATTCTCCTGTAATTTCATCCTGCTTAGCCCCAAATATTTTCCTAAGCACCTTATTCTCAAACACCCTTAACCTATGTTCCTCTCTCAGGTCTCTGTACACAGTAAAAATAAGGATTACTTCTTATCATAACCTACCAAATGTCAGCTTCAAATTGAGCTCTCGTTCAATGTTCTACAGTAAATGGTTCCAGAGTTCTGAGCGCTGAAAGAGGCTTGTTTTTCTAAAATATGCTAAATTTGTCGCTCAACAATATGAAAACCGTTTGACTTTCGATAATGTATTTTTGCAAATGCACTCCCCTCAGCACCTTCTATAAATAGGGAAAAAATTACGAGTATAAAAGAAATGCGAGGTTTTTTACTGGTTGATTTCATATGGAATAGCCCATGTACTTGCCAAGAATAGAGCCGTACTTGGTCTCTTTCACATTGTAGGCCTAATCCCTACATAAACATGAAATTATGAGAAAATGTGAGAATTAAAATTGGGAAATGTATAGTCTACTGGGTGTCTCTTGCTCTCAGTTTTATGGTTACAGGCAACACTACATTTTATGGGATGTCAACGGAATTCAGGTGTATTTTGTGTAGGGTGCTGCCTCTCTTACGCCCTGCACTATTTACAAAATCGACACTTGATGGTGGTGGTGGTGAATACTTGGTGCAGATATAGTTACTTCTGTCTGTTTCAGACCACACATGATGCTTGCTTACTTGAACCTGCAGTGTCGACCATCAAGAAGATTATGTGGCTGCATCCTCCTTGTGCTCCATATATGAAAAAATTTTACAGATCAGTTCTAACTAATACTGAGGAAGAGGTAAGCTATCAATAAGTATTCGTGTACGTATTTTCAGACTTTCCTATGCATACAATTTCATAAGTTTCATATGTCATGCAGTGGCGGCTCTACAATAAGAACTGCAGAGCTGCAGAACTGCCATTTAAATGGACCTGTAAAATTAAAAATGGAAAATGTGCTTTTATGTAATCTAGTTCATTGTTTCATTTATTTTTCCAATTCATTCTCCTTCAATTCGAGATTTTACTGTCTGTAGGAGCCTTGAACTGCTGGAGAATTTTATCTGTAGTGTACTTTTCGGATCTGTGATCGGCAGTTCCTGAAGCTCAACGTAGGGTAGTCGGCAGCAGAAAACTGGTTTTCTTCACCATCCCATAAGACTGCATTAGAGCTGCAACCGAAGCAGATCTGTTCGAGTATACAAAAGAACCGCCAACACCCTCATCTCTTTATGACCTGTGTTAGAACACAGGTTTCTAAACTACTGTATATCATTACAGTTCCAGTGTATTATAGTACTGTGGGTGGTGTGATGATTAGTCAGTGTGTCTAAGAAAATATTTTATATTAAAAATGAATGAAATGAAAATCTAATCGACCAAGCCTTTTCGAAATTAAAAGAGAAATTGCACGTTAACTTAAGAAATTAGGACATCCTACACCAAATTTAAATTTGGAAATTTCTGGAAAAAGTCCAAGAAATCATGTAGCCTACTAGTATTTTAATACCGAAATGTGTGATGGAAACGATTGGTTTTTTGCTGCGCTCATGAAAACGCTTTCTCCCCCACCTGTGTATTCTGTTTAGAGGAGAAAATACATGGACAAAGACCGGAGTGAAGGATTTAGTTAATTTAACTTAAAAAACTGTAAGAGCATGAAAATTCGAAAACTCATTTCAAGTCAAACAGATTTGTCACTGTTAACGATATTAAAATATTCTAACACAGCTTGATTCTGCGTATTGGATTAACATTCAGAAACAAGAAGGAAATGTTTCTAAAAAGAGATATGGTCTATCTAAAATAAATTAACTGTGTGAAATTCTGTGCCGCATTTGAATTAGCGATTCGAGGACTTGCTGAATCAGGAGATTCAACAAACCGCGGTATATTTCGGGGTTTGACTGATTTTACTCCACATTTAGATTAAACTTCCAAAGATCATTTATAGGGCTCGTCACAATTGAAAGGAACTACGAAAACAATTCAAAATTAATTGTTGGATAGCAATAAAATTATTGGAAATTTCTCTTCACTGCCACCAAGACATGACGCTGAAAGTTTGGTGCAAACTATCTTAATAGAATTTAGGCTTAATGGAAATTCAGTCATAATTGAACCACATGAATTAATTGTGCTGGTTAATGGCGGGGCTAACGTAATGAGTGGGAAACACAGAGAATTTGTATTGTGTTCCACAACATATTTCTTGCCAAGGAATTAAATTTAATAATGCAACAAACAGTTCACAAACTGGTCAAGTTACTATACTTTATTGCAAATCTGTAGGAACTCCCAGCTCTCTGTTTTATAATTCCGTCTGCCAGTATGGGTGTAGGCTAGAAAAGTTGACGTAAAGAAATTCGGTAGGAGTTAAAAGCGTTCGAACGATAAAAAGTTCCTGATGGTTGTTCATTCAGGTATCAACATGAGGGGCATATCTCCACTAGGTGACTAGTTGTGCCAGGTGGGAGAGGTGTAGCGCACAGGGTGGGCAGGGCGCACGGATTGTTGGAGTACAACTTCGAGAAGGGACTGTAATTACACGCGTTATCCGATTTAAATGCAATAAACAGCATGTGTTTGCTAAATACACTATTTTTCATGCAGAACTGCCAACCTTTATAACCGCGGGCCGCTACTGATGTCATGGCTCTATGTTCTGTAGCAAACCTGGATAGTGACATTCATGCATGACATAGTCTAAACCAGGCCTGCACAAGGTTTGCGCTCTCCAAGCCGGCTCACAGCTCATGAGCGAAATGCAGATAATAGCTACGCTCTGTATAAGGGTGGACTGGAAGAAGGGGTGGATCTTGTACAAAATAAACACAAAGGAAGTACTATTACGAGTGCTTATGAAATGAATTCGCATTCAGTGTTTGCAAAACTATCTTGGACTATTATTAATTAATAAAGAAATATTTATTTTACAGAAGTAATAGAAATTCTATAGCTACTTAAATGTACAATATCATTTTGTTATATTTTTATTTATCAGTACATCAAAACGAGGTTTTATGCTGTTGGCATCTGAAAGGAACAGCAGCCTACTGATCGTAATGAAACATCAGTTATAGATATTCGATGTCTGCCTTTATTAAAGTTGATTAAAGAAAACAGTTGCTCACAAATATAAATGTTGAGCCAAACATAGCAATCATTTTCACAGCCAGCCTGTGTAGTCGTGGATATTATTGCTAATGTTTAGTCTTGTAAAACTCAACCAGGCCAGTAGTATTATTCAAACGATCTTTATCCCTTAGGTCACATTGAAGATCAATAAGTTCGAGCTGTAAACTGTTAAATGTTACTTTCCGTCTTTTAGATTCCTCCATACTGTACTGTATGTACAGTAGGTAAGCAACGCGAAACAGTTACTGGGAATAGGCCTACACATTGCACTCCACTAGATAACTGAGTGGTCGTTTCCTCCTCTACCTATAGCAAGTCTATGTCATTCTGACGTATCTTCCTCTCCGTTTCGGCGAGCAGTAAACCCTGCTCTCCCGCTCCGAAGGAGCATGCGCGCTCGTTGAGTGCTGTTTGTGCAGGCCTGGTCTAAACTGTTGGCAATGCAGGTTTGATGGTGAGAGTGTGGCGTAAGCAGTGCAGTTTATATTTTGGCATTGAGACATGCATAACCTGATCAATTGCCAATCAATTAAAACAAACCTTTCATTAAACAGAAATATTTTCTGACCGTGAGTTCAGGGATGGAAAATGTGTTAAATTCCCTGGATTAAATGGAAACTGTCTAATGCAGAAAAATGGATTAAAATAAGACTTTATATGGAAAATTTCCAATGTTTCGAATCGTTTAGAAAAAATTTCAAGCATCCCACACATTCTATAGAATTTTAGTTTCAGATTTTTTAAACTCTGTTGCATGTCTTGGTGCTTTCTGGTTGAGCTCGACAATGTGGTGATGATATGTCTTCGGGTTTCAGCCCAGTGGCAGTCCTGATATATTATTTATTTACTTATTTGAATAATCCGGCACACTCGGATTCATACTAATTACCATACTCTAGACACCCAGGGAATTTTTCTTCTCCAAGGAAAATTCCCCAAGAGTCGAGCCTAGTAATCGAACCCAATAGCATATATTATGAATAATTTCAATATTAATGATATACTCGAAAGATGTTTAATATTTGTGGAAAGTCAGGCAGCCAAAAAAAAAAAAACTCCTTGCCTACTGGAAAAAAATAAATAAATAAAGTGAATAATTTCTTTACGTTGAATGTAATGTTTCCATGTCAACAATTTATGCTGTGAATAACTAATCGAGTAAGATATGTTGTTTCATTTGAATTACATACATGTTCCTTGTTTAATTTTTGTGCCTTCACTAAATGGAAAACTGACTGTAATGGAAAATATTCCCAGTCCCCTTGTGATTCCGTTAAGGGCAGGTTTTACTGTATAATCTTCTGAAGGAAGGTCTTCACCCTTTGATGCACGCATTTGGGGAGGAAATAAAAAATTGTGTTTGCAATGAAATTAAACTTTTATTTGTCTAAGAGAAGTGCCTCAAATTTAAAAAGTCTTAAAAATTTTCATTTTTTACACAGAAAATGGGTGGTTTCATGGTAAAATCACTATGCAATACTGCAGAACACAATGCTTTCAGACTTATTGCGAATGATACAAAAGGAAACAGTTTCTGATTTCATTAAGGCAAAGTGCCACTTCACATGTGTTGCGTGGTAATTAGAAAAGAAACGAATGGACCTTCTATCCTTCTACTTGAGCCAGGACACTCCAGCATATGACGTACGGCTATCACTCTCACCACGGTCTCTTTTTTCGTCGTGTGGTAAACCAATACGCCCATGTCTAACTGTACCACATGCATACACATTTTGCTGTCTTAGAGATCATCAGATTCAAACTTGTGAAAAAGTTGTCAAAAACACTTTGTGATTGTCACCAACCATCTCTTCCTTGTAGCCTTGATGGATAAGCTGACACAAAAATGGAATGTTTTGTTGGATATGATAAGCATAACTACCCTGTTTGCATGGTGGTTACGTTTTGAAACCACCACAATATTTCTATATTGACACCACATGTGTCGGAGAAATTACAATCTTGTTACTGAAATATGTTCCAAAAGACCGAAAGACAAATAATACTAAATAGAAACGTACGTAACTGTGATATTTTAGCATACAACTGAAATAAAAACACGTAGCGAGTCTTCCACACCCCAACTATACACAACAACGTCGGCCATCTTAGTGGAGCAACACAAATGTAGGGAAAATAAAATTCTTCTACAGTTACTAGGGATCAGTGAAACCAACGCAGTAGTTTTGAAATAAAAATCACACTGTAAGTAGGCAGGAAACTCAAATTTAAAAGGTGGTTATGTACTGTAACCACTGCGCTTCAAAGGGTTAACAATATAGCTCATTATCATCATCATGTTGATCTAAAGGAGGGGAAGACAATAGTTAGAGAGTGTAAAGAAGAGGTGTAGATTAGATTTTTTTACATTGCTTATTTTTAAAGAATTCACAACATTTCGAAGATTGGTTCTATCTTTGTCTTCAGGTGAAAATGGACGGGGGGGGGGGGGTGAGAAGGGTAGCCTACTCGTTGGAGTCGTTACAATCTAAACTCCTCCTCCCTCCCTTTTTCACCTGAATACAAAAAACCAGTTTTCGAAACATCTTTATGAGGATGAACACACACAAATCATCTCTTCACGTTGTTTCACTAGTCAGCAATATACCTATCAGGATTAGCCCTGTAGGGTGCTATTCATAGACATTTCTTTAGCCCATGCTACAAGCGTGCTAAACAGGATTCATATCATATCATATCATATATCGCTAACACTGGTTTATGAATACGGAAAACGTTAGTTCGCTGATCATCCACCGAAAGCCTGCGCTAAGAATGTCTATGAATAGGGCCCGTAGTGTTGCAGAATTACTCCTTCAGAGCCACACCCAGATGGCTGAGGCCATGAACATGTCTTATCTCTATAGACATCTTTTAAACGCTTGTGAATGTTTGCAATAATGTTCTTCTCCTCAAAAAGTGTCACAGCTCATTGCTTTGACGTACTTCATGTGCAGTCGTCATTTTGAATACGAACTGCATCACAATCATCTAACAAAAACTACATGAAATTATGCAAGAAGCTTTCAAGTTGCTGTATGTAAAATGTTGTTCTTCTCCAATGAAAATGTTATGTTTTATTTAACGGCGCTCGCAACAGCAGAGGTTATATCAGCGTTGCCGGATGTGCCGGAATTTTGTCCCGCAGGAATTCTTTTACATGCCAGTAAATCTTCTGACATGAGCCTGTTGCTCTCCATTGAAAGGCAGCCAAAAAAAAAAATTGATGCAGAAAGTGATTGACTTTCTTTACCAGCTAGTGTAGGCCTAGTTGGTTTTTTCCTGAATGTATAAACGTCAAATTGTTATTTCTTTGCTTCAGATTTGAATATCTTAGCTATGAAGAACCTAACATGTCTCATATCTTCAGCAGATCTCCAGCACTTCAGATGTTCCTTATCCCTTCAGGTCCTAATAACGTACGAGTGTTTGCCTGTTTCCAGTGGGAGGCTAATACAGGTTTCAGCCTACAATTTCTTTCAAAGATCCCTGTCTGGCAAAGAGATGTTCACTTTGATTCTGTGCAGTTCTTTCATGTTCAGGAACCCATATGAATATGACTGTAATTTAATTTCTGTACACTCATATTGTTGAACTGCTTTAATTTATTCTCTGTTTTTTACAGTACACACCCGAGATATCAAGCAATGGAATTTTTATGGATGTTATAAGTAAATTGTATGATATGACATCGTCCACAGATGAACAAAGTGAACCTAGTGATTCAGTTTGCGTTGATAAAGATGAATGTGAGGATATATTAAACAAACCGGACTTCGATGGTGATTATATTGAAGCATTTACAGAAAAGAACAGCTTCAAGACTCTGAGTTCAAATGAAAAGTTGGACCGACTGTTTCTTATCTTGGATATAATTGTGGAACTTATGGAAGATGATCTTTCCGTTTTTCTCGTAAAGAACAGATTTGAGCTGAGAAAGAAGCTAATTCAGCCAGCTTTCCGTCCATTAGTAGTATCAGTGCTGTGGAGAAATAGTACTGATCAAGCAATTGGTCACTTGAATCCTGTCTGTAAGCGCATTATTGATATCCACAAGAATTGTTTCAGCATGGGAATCACTTACACTAAAAGGAGAGTTATTGCAGTAAGTACACTTCAGTATGTATGTATGTATGTATTTATTCACACTGCAATGGGTATATACCCGGTGGCAGTGGTAACTAATTACACTCAATAATGACAATAATAAACTTATTAATTAAAAATACATTTAATAACAATACCAATAATTAATACTTAATACTAACAATAATTTATAATAATAATAATAATAATAATAATAATAATAATAATAATAGGGAATATCCTAAATTAAATGAAGCACGATCACTTAAAATAACATTTAAAATAAATCTAATTTGTATCTTAAACCTAAGTTCGAACTAAGACCCACGAGTATGATATGTTCATATCTGCACAAGTACCTTTCCACATTACACTCATTTCGCTGTCAACTCACTCACTGCACTGGAACTATGACACATTTCACTGATTCTATCCTGATTTCACTAACACTTCAAAAACATTTCACTGTTCAAATACTTTGCACAGCCACTATAAACTATAAAGCTTCACTGACAGGAACACGTTTCACTTACACAACACACTTCACTAACACAACATACTTCACTGACACAACACACTTCACCGACACAACATAATTCTTCACTGATACAACACTTCAATAACAAAATATAATTTACACCCTTTACATACTGTGTATAATTACCGTCCATTAGTAAAGTCCTTAAGCCTATTTTTAAATACATTTTTGGTTGTTGGTAAAGCCTTTAGTAAGTCTGCAGGTAAAGCATTCCAGTCCCTGATAGTACGATTGAGAAAAGAAAAGTTTCCAGTGTCCGTCCTCTGTCTTCTTTCCCTGAATTTATATGAGTGGTCGTTCCTTGAAGAGTAATTTGGCGGTTGCAACCTATTTTTTTATTTCTCTCCAGGCAGGCTCACCTCTGTATGTTTTGAACAGTGCGTATAATCGAATTCACGTTCTCCTGTCCGTGAGTGGTCCCATCTTAATGGTGAATTTTTCCGACAACACTTGAGAGCCCGTTTTTGAATCTTTTCCAGTGTCTTAATATGTTCTAATCTGTAAGGATCCCAACATGCAGCACCATATTCCATTACTGGACATACTAGTGATTTATATGCAATCTCTTTGGATTTATCAGAGCCTTTTCTTAGTACCCTCATCACAAAGTGTAACGCTCTCCATGCTTTTCCCGCTGTGTCTGTAACGTGTTCCCCCCCAGCCGAGATTGCTGCTAAATGTTATTCCGAGGTATTTACATTTGTTAACTTCCAGAATGGTTTCACCCCCTACCGTATACAGGTCATCAAATTAGCTGCTTTGAGTGCAGTTCACAATTTACGTAAAATGATCTTGTAGGTATGGTCAACATAACATCGTCAAATTTAATGCAATTTGTTGTTGTTTTCTAATGCCAGGCATTTGACAATAAAGTCATTTGACCTCTTGCACTCCAATATTTTTCAAAGATATTGTCATGGTCAGCCACTGCCCACAGATTTTGAGGTGTTCTGAATCCATTTCTTGGTTTGAGTATTTAATGCAATTTGCTCTGCATGTGGCAACCATCATGTCCCTGTTATGGTTTACTGTTGTTTGAAGGTCCAGTTTGACGAAGCTTTCCTAATCTTGAGAGACATGAAAATTACAAAACATTCTTTCAGTAATTTTGAGGAAGCTTTTTGTATGGAATCACAACCTTTTGTAAATGATTTATTGCTCTGCTTTATTTTCAGATTTGCAACAGTTTGATTACTAAATTACTTCTAGTATTTCAGTGTCAGTTGTAAATGTAGAGGCAGATATTGAAATGCAGGCTTCGAAACACAAAAATTAATACATTTGTTAAGTACCTGCCTTTTAGTTCTTATCCAGTCTCTCTCCACATTCCTTCATAGGAGTTATAAATCTTTTATTTGTCGTACATAATTTGCTATGTTGCTATGCCATTTCAGTTATTTTTTCTTCATTAATATTTTCAGAGAGTTCAACAAAGATCTGATTTCACATGCTTTTCTTACCTTTTTGTCATGGAGAAATGCATGAGAAATGAAAAGAAATTATTGTAGTTCATTCCTATTTGAAAACAGCCATTTTGTCAAATGTGATGGAGTGATTGCCTTTGATATTGAGGCTCCATGATATTTAGGGACCATATTTTTTGATGAAATAAAATGGCGATTTCGGTGTTAATCGTGTCACTATTTTAGTGGGTATTTCGTGAAATAAGTTGTTAATTCAGTAGGTATTTCGTGAAACATTACTAATAAAATTTAAAAATTTTAATCTGCTGCTGAATTGCAGTTGACTACAAGGGTCCAGAATACAAATAAATTGTACAATATTTATGTAGTTTAAACAATGAATTTAATAATTATAATAATAAATTAGATGTACAAAACTTTCAATTTCCGAAAAAAAAAAAAAAAGATATATGTGTACTATATCGAATAATATCAGATAGCCTGTTAAGTTAACAAGAATAGTTTAAAATATTAATTAATTTGAAAAATATAAATGGTGGTGAAAAATTCTGACGGAATCATTTATTACGTCAATAATTATTTCTCGCAAGGAATTTAGCACGGATCCTAATTCTATTAAGATTAATGTACAAATCGTGTAATAATGTATTTACTCGCGTATTTTTCGCACTTTTTTTGGGGGGGGGGGAATCCGTTCCGAAGTAGAGGTGCATAAATCACGCGAGGAAATAAAAAAAAATGGCATGACATTATGAAGAACAGCATTTTATTTCAAAGAACTGCATTGGTATAGGAACAGATCCTATTTGTCTGCTAATTCCCATCCTTTAGGAGAACCAATTAGGTTGAGAAAAGCAACAAACCAGCTGGGTGTTTGGTGACTATAGGAACAAATAAACCCTTTGTCACAGCTGATCAAGGATGGCAAGCCATGGGGTGCGCTGTACTTTCCGGTTTTAATTGACCATACGATGAAAGAGTAATGGAACGGAGAAAAATTCTCTCCGGTGCTGGGATTTGAACCCAGGTTTTCAGCTCTACGTGCTGACGCTTTATCCACTAAGCCACACCGGATTCCACCCCGGCGTCGGAAGAATCGTCTCAGTTTTAAGTTCCAACTCTTGGGTTTCCTCTAGTGGCCGCCCTCTGCACTACGTCATAGATATCTATGAACCTAGGACCGAATTCCACACATGTGCTGAGGTGCACTCGTAATGAGTGACTAGTTGGCCGTGATCCGTTCCATTACTCTTTCATCGTATGATGACGCAGAATATCTGCATGGAAATATAATATGTACTTCGGTACATTATAATAATATATTTAATTGACCAGTTAAAGTGAAAATAAAAAGAAAATTTAAATAGGAATTTAAACATTTGGGTGCGAAAATTATGTGGAGGGATAAAATAGAAGTCCAAAATTGATGTTTAAAAATTGGGGTGCGAAAATTACGCGAGTAAATACAGTACCTCCTCGGTTTCAAACAATGAACTGTATATATGCCAGTTATGGAAAATTTTGTGCTTGGGTAGGGGAGGCAATGTTCGTAAATTTCTCTCTTCTCCTGATCTACTTCTTTGGCTTGCATTATTGTTTTCTCAAATCTTATTACATTGAGAGGCCATTGAAATCTAAAAGCACAAGAACAACTTCATTCGGAAGGAAGAAGGCCTAAAGTCAGTCAAGCATAGTACCCGGCCCTGAGAAACACACGCATTAAACCATTCATCCAACAGCCAAACACGACGGTAGCCAATTACAACATGTGGAACATGGCAACAATGGTGAGCCACAATCCATCCCGACCTTAAATACCATAAGGCAACCAGTCACAGTCCCAGTCGTTCCCAGCACGTTAAGGAGATCTTTGCACTC
This sequence comes from Periplaneta americana, assembly GCF_040183065.1. Lineage (NCBI taxonomy): Eukaryota > Metazoa > Arthropoda > Insecta > Blattodea > Blattidae > Periplaneta > Periplaneta americana. Next base: position 22,298,331 of record NC_091132.1, on the reverse strand, counting down.
CCGTGTGTTACACTACTGATGATGTCTGCCAGAGTAGCAGACGAAACATATGGTAGCAACAGCTCCAATAGACCACGGCCCTTAAGCCAGATAACATCGATCTCTATGACGCCAGCTGTGAAAGCCTACATTCCAAGATCATACATATTATTCCACACAGTCTATAAAATTTGTTTTTAATTTTATGTTTACATCTTCTATTTGAAAGTAAAACGTATTAAATCCTAGATAATTAAAATAATTAATTTGTTGTATTATTTCAGGTATCTAGAAGGTGAAATACATTAAAGGAAGTATTATTGTAGGAAATTTCGCGCATATCGCTATTATCAGAAAATACAATCCCTTGTGACATTACATGATGGTACGAACAAAACAATACGAAAATAATTTATGAAGTAATTGACACTGATGTGATGTATGTTAAACGTGAATTTCACTTTGTAGCAATTCAAACCTTCTTTTACATATTTTTGATCTCACGTGTTTTGAAATATCCCCTATAGTTAAATAATTTATATGCAATGTTTTTACAGAGACTGTTAAATCTGATAGCCGAAGTCGCACAAGCTAGTGAACCTAAGCAGACAGCGTACCCTCACATTGAAGATAACTGCAAGAATTTAGCTCTTGAAATCTATCATAGTTTGTCAGGTATGTATTTTTCAAATTTTCTACAATTTCAACTACAGTGATATGTTTAATCTGTAGCTCCATCAGTAACCAGTTTCTCACCAACGACATCTGTATTTAAATTCTGTATAATATGTGGCAGACAGAGTTTTGCATTATAGGTTCCCTCGAAGTGACATTGCTTACCCTGATTTCTTTTTTCCATTATTGTCAAATTGTACTGTTTTGCAGTGGCGACTCTGGGTATACACACTTGCACATGTGCACACCCTGAAGTAAATTGTTTTCATATCTTTTTTGTATTGGTTGCAGGGGCGAATGCTAGTCACGAAAGTTAGGCTTGCTCTTTTATTCATAGGGGAAGATGGGAGGATATAATAATTCATAATTAATAAAAATAATCAGACCCACATAAATAATTTATTTTAAAATTACGAAATCATTATGAGTCATGGATCATATTCGCTTATCGGATGTAGAAGTTCGATATAATATAACAAATATGGCCAACAAACAGTTTATTTAGTTTTTTTTCGACCCTGCCAACCAATGTACATTGTTGTATTGAGCTGCACTGAATGAGCACACATTCTCTATAATGTCTGTCTTCTCTTGAATAGTCCTTCGGGAAAATGGATTTAATAATAAGGTTTCAATAACACACAATTCCGAACTCATTGCAGTACTTCAAATTAATGTTTAAGAATTAATAATACATGCAGCAGCTAACACAATTACATTGCACTCGCAAATCACATCACATTTCCACTGCCAATACTGCTCTGTATACGTTAAATAGTCGTTGGTGTAGCTCTCGAACCAGAGCTTGAAACAACACAACAGAAGCATGTGCGCCTAGGACGGACTAAGGTGGAAGGCACTTGCGCGCGCATCATATTCTCGCTATTTCTACGTCTTTTCTATAGCTCCAAGAAACGAGCAAGCATTGAGATACTTGCGGTGTGCAACCTGTGGATGGTATTACGCCTATACAATGTTCAAAAAATCAAAATAAATTTTAATGTACGTAACGCCATTTTGAGAAATGCATATTCTACAAAAATATTGGGCTTGCGCAGCAAGCATAGCATGCCCTGAGAAATCGCCCCTGTTAATTTGTCGACATTTTCTTCTTTTAAACCTGTGTTCTTTCATGTGGTTGCTTAAGTTTCTGCACACTGTACATAAGCTGTCTACTTTATTTCTATTTCAATACACTTTCACTTGGTGAGCATCTCCGTACAAACGTAGTGAGTGAGAGGTAGTTGGTGTAAGGAAGGGTGTTCACAAAATATGGTCTTCCAGGAGCATCATCTCCGAGCTGCTACTGTGCTCGTGCATAATTTCTTGTTCACTTGTCAACTCGCAGTCAAAACATAGCCAGCTCGCTAGTTAAAACTGTCACTGTCGCATCCATCTATTGACTAGGGAACAGTTAAGAACAAAACATATGCCATTGTCTTAAAAATACAATTCTGAAAGTAAATACAGTGAAACCTGTTCAAGACGGAAGTGACATGGTCCTAATTTTTTTTTCCGTTGTGGACAGGTTTCCGTATTATTCAGGTGTGACATTAAAATGCAATATTTTGTCATTAATATACATGAAAAACAAAATGGCATGCCGCAAACTGCAAGAAGTACAAAATATTCCATTTAACACTCATCACATTAAATCAGCTTTCTGTCGCTCATTACATTGGTGAATCATCTTGATTAAAATCTCATTTTCTGTATAAATATTATCATAACTCACTCATTAGTCATTAAGCATTACTAAAGTTTACTAATCTCATTCTATTTAATATCTAACACTATACTCTAGTACTGTACTGCATATCACTGCACATTATTAATTAATTGGACTAGGAGCCATCTATTAGAAGCCTTGAATTCTGGTTTATTTAATTTCTTTCCCAGTTCAATAGCTTGCTTTGCAGAATAGATCCAGAAATTGGCATGTTCTTTGAAAGGTCATGAAGAACCCACTCCCACAACAGTTCATTTATTTTCACATAAACAGTTGCTTTCTGGTTCCTTTTGTGTCACCAATATCGGCCGCAAGCCACTCACTCATTATGATCTTTAATTTTTAAAGTGTCACACCTGAGTTTTCCACAACTGTACTTCTATATTATTTCACATAGACTTTGTTTCTAATTTTCCTTTATCTCGATCACTTTTACTTCATCACTTAATGTTAATGCCACATTTTATGCAACTTTTTTTTACCTGGAAATCACTACACTTGCGCTCTGTCTAGCTACGACAGTATACGGGTGTGAAGCATTGAAAATCTTTGAAGGGACTCGTCTGCCTAGTCAACAGGGTAATAAAATTTATGACCGACAGGCCAACACACCCTCGTACCCTCTAGAATTTTGAAAGAAAACTTGTTTTTATCTTAATGACCTACATATTTCGTATATTCCTTGAAATTACACGCTGTTTCAAAATATAGTTACAAAATATAGTGTGTCCAAAAATTGTTTCTGTTTTGAACAGTAGCAGACAGTTTCCGTTTCCGCGTTGGACAGTTTCCATTTTATTCAGAAAAAATTACACGTAATACATACAAATTTCGCCGGGACCAATAAATTGTTCCGAAATAGACAGGATTCCGGGTTATTCAGGTTCCGATTTGAACAGGTTTCACTGTAATATTATTTAATATTTGTACAAAATATAATTTATGTATTTACTCATTAATTATTTATTTATATATTTTAAACTTGAAAACCCTTTTATGTTATTTTTAAAGTAAAATGAAAGTTGTCAACCATGTTGGCTGTCTCAAGAGGACATTTTATTACCCTCTTACCACATTGGAATGTGCAGATTTAAAGGAAACTAGTTTTTGTTATCTGTGGAAGAGTGAAAAGTCTGTGAATAAATGTGCGGTAGTGGTAAAGTTTTTCGTAAGTTTCTGTTGTGAAACTGAAAAATATAAACTTCTATAGGTTAACTGTAGAAGAGAAGTTGATTATTAAAAATAATGGAAGGCCTACATCATCAATAAATTTAGTGCAGATTAGTAAGTGGAAAGGGAAGGAGCTGAATCGAAAATTTAATATGGATGTGCATGAAAAAGCTCTTGGATTTGAAAATGTGAAATTACAAATAGGTATTTTGTACGATATCTGAAGATAGACATAGTGCACTGGTTATGCTGTCCATTGAATATAAACTTCTGAGGACCATCCCGAACTTTAACAAGAAAGTAATCGATAAGTTCCCCATTAAGGGGAGGAGAGTGAACTTTTCATACAGGCATCTATACTAAAGGTACGGTCTATGTTTGCTTTGAGAAATATTTAATAGTGAATATTATAGTAATTTTCGTGCATGTTTATTTAAATGTTTAGTAATATTTTATGAAAATGAATGCACACCCAAGACGAAAAATCACCTATCACCTATGAGACACTTTCCAAAAGTTAGGACCATGACATCCACATATTTACTTTTTACGTAGTCACTTTTCATACTGAAACTTTAACTTTTTATGTTCTTTGCATAGAAATGTTGTCCCGTGCTGTAGCAACATGCCTAGATACACATTATGAAGTATGTACTGGTTGTTCAAGTCTTCATAGGGAGGGAATTTTGTCATGAAATTTCGGCTAATGCTTGGAACATCTGGTTCTGACAACCAGCTATAATGGCTGGCAGGATCGTGCTAACCACTAATCACACATTACCCCCGTACTGTTAGATGATCGTTCACCTCTGCTGAGGCATGTGGATGTGAGATCAGCATTCAGCTGGTTGCCTTTCGCCCTCTATGAGCTGCTGTGTACAAGTTTTATTGCATAGAAATTTGCTGCTTGGGATCTAAGCCAATTCGAGATTACTGTTTTAAACACCTTTCAAAGAATCATAGAAAACCAAGGTGCTTCTTTAGGTGAAAGAAATGTTGCAGAGTCATAAAAAAAAATCTTTAAATTATTTTTTTTTTGTATTGGCTGCTACAGGTGAAGGGAGGTTGTGTGCAGTGTGTATGTCTTCCTCTCTCTACCCCTTTCTCCTCAGTCCTTCCCAACCTCTCTCTTCTGTGCGTGAGTGCACACCCACACACTTGACACTACTTGCATCAATCCATCTTTCATCATCATTCATCGTATGGGACAAAAGTTATTCTCCCTTTCTGTCATATTGGTCCAAAAACACGAGCACAGACGCTGTATTTGGGTTTTTGTGCACTCATTTTGCACACTGTTCATGATAACTGAGTTTCTTACTCAGAATTCTGTACACCAGTTGAATTTTGGTGTTGAGTAACATCTACCATTGAAAGCGTCATTATCCAATAAAACACAAGTATGGTAAAACCCTGCTTATCTGAAACATAGTATAAATAGTTTCTTTATATCATAAAAGGCACATTTTTCTTCAAAAACTACTATGTAAAATATAACTGTGTGTTATGTTCCAAGGGTTTGTCAGTGCATGCCAGTGAGACAGCTACTGTCTTCTTCTTGCCACAAAGTAAGGCTACAAATAAGAAATGTAATGCAGTTAGGTAGGAAAATCTGCTTTGTGCACCTTTAGTTCACATGTTTTATGTTCATTAGCAGCCAGCAGTTGTGTGTTGGTTTGGCCAAGTGAAGGTTATTCTTTGTGTAACTTTTGTTCTATCTTCTCTATACTCCAACAATTGAGGCGTACAGTGGAGTAACAACTTAATGTATGTTACGTTGTTTTCCTGTTTTCAGCATATATTGAATCCTTAATAACACATCCTAACAAAGTTTAATTTTCCTCCAACAAACACAGTACCGTGTAGGAACATTTGAATGTTGTACGCAATGCAGTTATACCAGATCTAAAATGTTTGAAGCTTTATATCTCAAATTCAAGATTTCGCAATTAAGTTCTTGGTTCTTGTTATAGAGAATGCCCCAGTTCTAGAACGACTGGCAACTAATTCTGCGTGTGTTTACTTCTGTGATGCTGTAGATGTTAAGCAGTTGTTAGTGCAATTTGTGTTACATTATTTTATCAAGTGTATGTTTTTTCAATGTTAGCAAAATGTATAGGTACAGTGAAACCTGTTCAAATCGGAACCTGAATAATCCGGAATCCTATCTATTTCGGAACAGTTTATTGGTCCCAGCGAAATTTGTATGTATTATGTGTAATTTTTCCTGAATAAAACGGAAACTGTCCAACGCGGAAACAGAAACTGTTTGATACTGTTCAAAACGGAAATAATATTTTGGACACACTATATTTTGAAACAGCGTGTAATTTCAAGGTATATACGAAATATGTGGGTCACTAAAACAAGTTTTCTTGCAAAATTCTAGAGGGTGTGTTGGCCTGTCGGTCATAAATTTTATGACCCTGTTGACTAGGCAGACGAGTCCCTTCAAAGATTTTCAATGCTTCACACCCGTATACTGTCGTAGCTAAACAGAGCGCAAGTGTAGTGATTTCCAGGTAAAAAAAAAGTTGCATAAAATGTGGCATTAACATTAAGCGATGAAGTAAAAGTTATCGAGATAAAGGAAAATTAGAAACAAAGTCTATGTGAAATAATATAGAAGTACAGTTGTGGAAAACTCAGGTGGACACTTTAAAAAATAAAGATCATAATGAGTGAGTGACGTGCGGCCAATATTGGTGACATAAAAGGAACCAGAAAGCAACTGTTTGTGTGAAAATAAATGAACTGTTGTGGGAGTGGGTTCTTCATGAGCTTTCAAAGAACAAGCCAATTTCTGGATCTATTCTGCAAAGCAAGCTATTGAACTGGGAAAGAAATTAAATAAACCAGAATTCAAGGCTTCTAATAGATGGCTCCTAGTCCAATTAATTAATAATGTGCAGTGATATGCAATACAGTATTAGAGTATAGTGTTAGATATTAAATAGAATGAGATTAGTAAACTTTAGTAATGCTTAATGACTAATGAGTGAGTTATGATAATATTTATACAGAAAATGAGATTTTAATCAAGATGATTCACCAACGTAATGAGCGACAGAAAGCTGATTTAATGTGATGAGTGTTAAATGGAATATTTTGTACTTGCAGTTTGCGGCATGCCATTTTGTTTTTCATGTATATGAATGACAAGATATTGCATTTTAATGTCACACCTGAATAATACGGAAACCTGTCCACAACGGAAAAAAAAATTAGGACCATGTCACTTCCGTCTTGAACAGGTTTCACTGTATATAGTAGGACATGTCTGTTATAAATGATAATAAAGTGTATGCTATCCTACATTGTTACACATATTAATATTGTGGAATCTTTCTTTCAACTGCTGAAAGTATGTTATCTGAAACTTCTCCACCTCCTTTATTTCGAACAAACAGGGTTCTACTGCTACAACAAGGCTAGGATAATTTTCTTCCAGCATTTCACGAAGATGTTTGTTTGGGGATTGTCACAGATAATAGAGATAGTAATTCTAATAACAGAGAAGTCATCAAGGATTGTGTAAATATGAAGCTTGTACAGTTCTTACATTCCGTGCATAAAGAGGGAGAAAAAGATAAGGTATCTCAGTTAACCCAGGTTTCTGTTAATCAAAACTCAGATAAGTGATGTTCCAACTGTATATATAATTATTTGCTGTTTATAGCGAGTTGTTTATGCCATTTCTTATTTGTGTTTCTGTTTATATTTATTACTAAATGTACTATAACAGCAGTTTAGTTGACATTTTTGTGTGCTTACTAGATCTGCAACATGAAGTATTGAATGAAGCACTTAGCGAATTGAGGCCATCATACCTCAGCTTGTATGTCACTAACAACATGCTCTCAAAGACAATTGGAATGGAGACATCTCCATCACTAAATACAGTTGTAAGTATACAATGTTGAACAAAATAGATTTCGTTCAGGAGTTTCTCTTTTGCCTTGCCAATTATATTAATGTATAACAAAGATTTAACACATAAGTTCCAGACATAACATGGAACTCATTGATGCTCTTTATGTATGCAGTGTTACTTGTTTAGTCGAATATTATGCAGGGTGTAAACGATATAAACTGTTAAAATTATACAGACAGTACATTTCGGTCTACTAAACATTCTGTGTAGTGAAATTTTGTTTTTCTTCTACTTTTGTTTTTAATTCTTAAAATAACATGTTTTTAGGATTGATAGTAGTCCAATATTTATGTTCGAGTAAATGTGAACGTCATTGGCAATGACCTTCCGTCCAACACACACTAACACCACCACAGTAGCGAGAGACAACAGAGTACCCTGACTTGTATCACCACAGTTGCAAGGTGGCGGACTGAAGTAAATAATGATGGTCTACTATCATTTCCAAAAACATTACACTCACAGATAACTTTTTTTTTCTAGGGGAACCACAAAAGTTACAGAAAAATTTTACTAGACTTTTTTGTTCAATAATTTATGCTCTATCGCCAGTATTTTTTTTTTTTTTTTTTTTTTTTGGCAGTTTATATCGTAACTTTTTTTAACATTAGTGCCAACAGTAGTTCATTTTCTGGCATTTTTTCATTCAAAAAGTGATTGTATGCCATTTTTTTAACCACTTGCTCACGAGATTCATAATCTCCTCATCGATACCCAATCTGCGTCCTTCTTAATATGTATTGGAATGCCCATTTCTCTTGATCTTTGCTGAGATTGTGAAACTTCTCACGGCCTTCACTTCAGGATCTGCTGGATGCTGCATCATGAGGGGACTGTCTGATAGCTGCAGTGTACTGCACATGTGTTAGTAGTGGCTGCGATTGCACACTTTCACTATCTACAAACACTATTGTTGTGTAGTGCACATTATTCATAATGGAGCTTGATGTGGATAAATTACTGTTTTAGTACATGAAAGATACGTTTTGCACAATCCCATTTTGAAACAACATCACGACAATAATGTGGTTTCTAAAAATATGGGAGAAATGGCAAATGAGATGAAAGCACCACGTGTATAATAATTATTTGTACTAGGCCTACTTTTCTGCTTTATATTATCACTTCTACTCCGAATTATCTGTCATCGCGCTTTCAGTTTCTTACAACTCTTCGAAACCGACATCAAGCACTTCTTTCTATCCCTCATCATAAAACGTCTTTATACTCATCTTCCTATATTGTAGAAATACCTCGCCTCTGGAATTTGTTACCTAATGACGTCAGGGACTGCCGGACTTTATCACAATTCAAAATTAAATTGGAAAATTTTGTCTTAGTTAATGTTTTTAGGTATTGCTAGAAGTATTGATTTTTTTTTGTCTTTTCTTTTTTAATCTAGATTAAAACTGCAAGTTTCTTGTTTATTTTAGTTAATTAGTTAGGATACAATTAATTATGATACTTAATCACTCATTTAAAGTTTGTGTGACTGCAACCTGTGTATATTTTTGTGTGGCTTTACTTTTTTTATAGTGTTTTTTTTTTCTGTTTATTTCTATTATTGTATTTGTATTCCTGGTGTTGTGGAAGAGAAGGCCTGATGGCCTTAACTACACCAGAATAAATAAATAAATCATTGATTATTGAATTAATATATTATTTTTCTTTATTGTGAGTTGTGAAGTAGTCATAAACTTACAAAATACGTTAGTGCACTACATAAGTAGTATTTAATTTTAAGACTCTTTCTGTCTTCCAGATTTTTAGGCGTAGGAGTCCTTAGGAAATAACCAAATACAATAGAATTTCTTATATAGACAGTTCACATTTATTGACGCCATTTTCTAGCCTAGGCCAGTTTTCCAAACCCACACAGCCAGCAAATCAGTTGTCGTGAGCAGACCATGTTAAGCCGTCGCGAGGCATTGTAAAGCAAAATGTCACATTGCATCATGTCTGATTCTGTGTGCACACTGCCAAAGGAATCTGATTAGGTGCAAGTTGTCTTAGTGTAGTATTGTTTGTTCCACGAATTGTTAAAGCAGTTCAGTTTTGTTGATTCTAATGCATGCATACACAACTATCTTATCGAATGCTTGTTGATATTACACAACTCTTCTTTGCATTATTGTATGTTTCACGTTTGATTAAAACTAGTTCAGATATAAATTCTTTTGACTCCATCACACACATATATGGTTGTCTTACAAAACATTTGTTGTGTTCTTTCATCTCCTCCTTGCATTTTCATGGTGGGACAATAAAAATATTCTTAATTTTGTGTATTATGTATTTCAGTTGCAACTGGTAACAAACGGCTGCAGAGCACGAGATAGTTCTAATGAAGATGTTGAAAAGGTAATACATTTTTACAACATAGGTTTATTAATTTCCCTTTGATTAAGGTATTTTTTTCTTTTGCGGTGGTAATGGTGGTACTGCTGATGGTGGTGGTATGCATTTTAACTTGTGAGAAGGGTCAGGAAGTTCATGTTCTAGAAGTCCTTTTTAGACTGTCATTCTTAAAGTAGACGTTTTAATGCTAGGGAAGCATGTTAATTATTTATACAGTATGTAATGTGTGAAAAGTATTTTTAACACTAGTGCGAAAATTGTTTGCATCGATTATATTTTTAAACATGAGTTGCATATATTATTGGCTTAATTGTTATGAACGTGGTTTCAAACTTTGTTAGTGCATTGTTTCTTCAGAATTCTCAAATATTTCAAAATCGCTATAATAGGTGTATCGAAACATAAAACTGTACTAGTCAGTTGCAATGTGTTAACACTGTTTCGAAACATAGACTCACTATTCAACTGTTACACTATAGTCTATACTGCTATCTTCTCGTGATGTGAATTTAATCTGCAAATAATTTTATACTGTATTAGAATAAGTACATTAACTACAAGTGAATTTATAAAAATGGTGTTTGTATTCCAGATGACTGACTTCAAACCATCCGATGACTTCCATGACTTTCAACCGTCCAGAACTGGCAAATTGAAGAAGAAAAATGACATCAACAAAAGAGATCATAAAGGTATAATAATGTTTTATGACAGTAGTCATTTTAGTTTCATTTTTTAGTTAGTATATTTTTCCATTTCATTTATTGAATTCCATAGATCTTATATTAGCATTTAAGCTTTAAGATGTGGAACAAGCCAAAATTGTACAAGATTACAATTTTTTGGCGAGATGAAGTGAGACCCAGGATTTGCAATAGATTACATGGAATTTGCCTTATGATTGGGGAAAAGCTCGGAATAAAACCAACCAGGTGATCAGCCCAAATGGGAATCTAACCCAGGATCAGCAAGCTAACAATGAGCTACGCTGGTGGCTCTACAAAAAATATACAGTACATAGCAAGCAGATGATTCACTTTACAAACCTAAACAATTATCCATCAGTTGAGCTATAAAAATACAGAGTGATTTATATAGAACTGACACATTTCTTTCATTATTTGTTTCAAAACGAATTGTGCTAGCGACAACTTATTATACCTAAAATGTAGAGGAATTTTGGGAGATTATTTACCTCTATAGCAAATTTTGAAAATGTCCTCCATCCTGCATAAGGCACAACTCAACACGTCGTTCCATGTTGGAGGACTCTGTTGTCAATAGCTTGAATTTCCTGCTTCAGATCGTCCAATGTCTGGGGACGTGTGGCCTAAACCCTGTCTTTTAAGTAACCCCATAGAAAGAAGTCCGGCGTTGTCAAATCCGGAGATCTCAGTGGCCACAGGTTCCTGGAAATTATTCGGTCGTCAAAGAAACTTGCAATTATCCTTATCTGGTTCCTGTAGCTGATGAACAACCGTAACCCTATATGGCTTTAGGCCTGCACTTTTCGCAGCTCTCTGACACATGGAGTAGGTGTACCCTGTCTCCTGCGACAAACGTCTTAATGATTTTTTTGGTGACTGCTCCAGTCGTGCTCTTACGTCAACAACGACCGTGGGAAGCCTAGATGAACGATGCTTGCCCTTTTCACTCACAGAGATCCAGTTGTTTCCAATTTGTTTACCAGTCCCAGTATTGTGTTTCTTTTGGGAGGATTGCGAACACTAAATTCTCTCTGGTATGCCCTTTGAGTAGCTGTAATTGAATTCGTAATCCAGTATTGCTTCACAAGGAAGAGTCGTTGATTTAATGTGTACTGCATTTTCACGTTGACACAAAATGTCGAAAACAGCTGCCAACAATAGGAATAAAACATAAACTTCTGCGCATCTAGTGCTGCCAACATTAGGAATAAAACATAAACATCTGCTCATCTAGTGACAAGGAATCGAAACTCCAGAACATTCTGCTTAATTTGGTGCTAAAATTGGGTCAGTGCTGCCAACAATAGGAATAAAATATAAACATCTGCGCATCTAGTGACAAGGAACCGAAACTCCAGAACATTCTGCTTAATTTGGTGCTAAAATTGGGTCATTGAATGAATTTCCAACGGAATAATTAAAGAAAGAAATGTGTCAGTTCTATATAAATCACTCTGTATAATACATAGCAAGTAAATAATTTAATTTAAAAGCATAATTTAACAATATTTTCTTTAAGTCTATCATAAACTTATCTTATATAATAATGTGATATTTTTATTTCATTCTACTTGATGAACGTTTTCGGCTTTTTAAGCTATCTTCAGATCACTGTTACCTCTATTGAACTCTTGTGCTGATGTGCCATCATCAGTACAGGACACACCTCTGCCATACCTTTCAGACCACAAGACCGCTCCTGGGCGCTGCGTAAATCCAAGCATGATGCTGCATATCTATTCCAACGAATTTTAATGATTCATAATTATGCAATAACCACTTGTAAATGCAGTCTCATGACAGTTGCTATATAAAAGGTCATAAGGAAATAATTGTTTCACATCTGAAAGGACTGTATACGCTGCAAAACTTTCATTTTAGATTAATTTAATTTAATATGTTACCATTTTTTAAATATGTGCATTCATTAATTTTATCTTATATTTTATATTTTACATTTTAATACAATATGGTTAATGTAACCCATTGCACATCAGCACAAAAGTTCAATAGAGGTAACAGTGATCTGAAGATGGCTTAAAAAGCCGAAAACGTTCAAGTAGAATGAAATAAAAATATCACATTATTATATAGATAAGTTTATGACAGACTTAAAAAAAAAATATTGTTAAATTAACAAAACTTATCGGAACAAAAATGGGTATAAAATTTAAAAGCATAAACAATTCAATCATACGAGATATATAATACCATACATATCATGCAAATTACTTCAATTTACAAGCACAAAAAACTTCATCAGTTGAGCTACAGATTACTATTCAATTTACAGCATGTACAATTTATCAGTTAAGCTATACAAAAATATAAATATTTAGTAAACAGATTAATTCAATTTACAAGCATAAACAATTTATTAGTTGAGCTATACAGACTACAATTCAATTTACAGCATATACAATTCATCAGTTGAACTATACAAAAATATGCCATATGTAGTAAGTAGATTAAATGAATTTACAAGCATATTTCAATTGAGCTATACAAAATTGTACAATTCACATCAAGTAAATTAATTCAATTTACAAGCATAAACAATTCCTCAGTTATATTCGAGTGTAGGCTTTCACGTCCGGCATCAATAGGAGAAAAGTTTTCCGGGCTATCAGGCCGTGGTCCATTGGTTGTGTGTCCAAACGTTTCATTCACTGATGCGGTGAACATCTTCAGTGGTGTAGCAACACAACCCCGAGTGCGGACCACAGAGACAACAGCAAGCCCATCCGTCAAGCACAGTTGAGTAATACAACCCCAAGCGCGGACTGCGGAGACAACAGCAAGCCATACCCCCCTCACACGCTATAAATATGATGATGCAGCCAACACAGACTGTCATCGGCACGCGCAGCAGAACCAGCCGCACCAGTACTCCACGCCACTGAAGATGTTCACCGCAGCAGTGAACGAAACGTTTGGTCACACAACCAACGGACCACGGCCTGATAGCCCAAAAAACTTTTCTCCTAATTCCTCAGTTGTGTAGAAGGTATAAAATAAAACCCCAATAATTTTAAATCGCACGTGTGTGTGTATTCATTTACCAACAGAAGATGTTGTGTTCTGTGAAATAAAATGTGGTTACAATTTTAATACTATTATTTACATATTATTAGTATTTTTTTTACACTATTCTGCTGCTATCTGACTCTGCCCAGCATGCAGTGAAGCATTACAGATATTATACAGGACTCTGTTCTATAGCCTTATAAAATTATGTCTCGTCTCCCTCAATAAATTTTGTTCCTATTTGGAAGACCCATGTCATTGCACTACAAGGTGACATAGCGATATAATTATTGATAAGAGGGATTGCTGCTTTCCCAAACGATGATCCCGTATGCTTAAATTTGAATGTGGAGTTTTTAACTTTTTCGATTAAATTATTCCAATACAGTACCTAAATTTTGGTTCAGTCACTCAGTATATTTTGTATTATTTCCAGGAGAAAACCTTTCTCTCTCTGGTACATTATAATATTAAACGAATCCATATAACTGAAACAGAAATGATACAGTTTCTTTGTACACCTTACAAACATTTAAAACAGGATCTTCAAGAATTGAGCCGTTCAGAGCAGAAGTGGTGTAAGGCAAAATTGGGTAATGAGGTTTAAAGTAAAGATTCTGTAAAATACAACACAAAGTAGCAATTAATATGTCCTTCGTGTTATCCACTCACTACTGATAGTCTAAATAAATTGAATATTAATTGCTACTTTGTGCTGTATTTTACAGAATGTTTACTTTAACCCTCATTACCTATTTTTGACTTACACCACTTCTGCTCTGAACGGCTCAATTAATGCTGGGGTTTCATAAGGTTATTTCGAAGTTTGTATTATGTTAATGCTTTGAAAGTACTTTTATTTAATTCAGTAACTCAAAATGATTCTGAACAAAATTATTAAGTTCCAATATGCGGAATTCATTCTTGAAGTAATGTCCATTATTTTTTAAACACACTGTATATTTCATTGCTTGTGCACTTTGTGACCTGTTAGAGTGTAAGAGAAGGCTCTATGGCCTTAACTCTGCCAGTATAAATAAATAAAATATATTTTGCAACACTAAACCTAATCTAAATCCATATTGCTACCATGAGAAAAGCTTGTGAGTCGTAAAATATTCATATAATTGAGACTTCATACAAGTGTCACAGATCTGTGAAAAAACTGGCAGAAAACAAATCAGTCTGTAATTAAATGGATGATTTTTGTTCCCCTTCTTAAATACTGGAACGACTTTAGATATTTTTAATGAATTAGGGAATACACCTGATAATAAACTGTAGTTCATACATAAGGTTAAAGTAGCAGATATATATAAATAATAGATTTAAAAAATTTTAAAGAGTAATCAAAATAATCTGTACTATTTCAGCTCATTTTCTTAGCAATACAGTATTTATAATTTCTTCTACAGTTATTTCTCTCCACACAAAACTTGAATTTGAGCATCTAGTACTCTTTAATAGTTCTAAAATTGGTTCCTCATAATACCGTGTTTGGGACTTTGTTCAGCAAATTCAAGGAAATAAGTATTAAACTGGTCAGAAGGTATTCTGGTATCCATATTGTCAGCATTACTAGATAAATTATCTAGAAGCATCTTGTTTTGTTTCTGTGTTGTGAACTTTTAAGAAATTATGTGATGTAAAAAATTTAATTTTGGTAAAATTGAATATCAGTTGGTAACGAAGTTTCTAATTTTGGAAGGGCTGTCAAGCAAGGAAATTTATGCAGGTATGGTGGATACATGAAGGATCATTTTGCTTTGTACGCCATCATAAAAAATTGGTTGCGAAATTTAAGGGAGGAAGAATGAAGATGAAGGATTACATCTTGTTGGAAAATCTGTTTCTGTGACCGCTCCAATATCAGTGCCATGCAAGAAATGATTTTGAAGGAACAACAAATTGAACTCAAGGCATATATCAGAGATTTTAAAATTTCCTATGAATGTGTTTTCACATTTTTAAGAGGATTCTAGTGGATCCAACATTGTGATCCAAAGACAAAAGAATGGAAACATTCTGTTTTTCCTTGTACAAAGAAATTTCGCATTCAAAAATCAGCGAAGAGTGACAAACTACTTAGAAAAAGGTTAAAACTAGCTGCAAATTAGTGCTTCTGCTCACCAGTTCCTGATTGTGTTATAGAAAATTAAGTTGGTTTTGGTTGATGATTGTGTTATGGAAAATTAAGTTGGTTTTGGTTGATGATTGTCGTCCATATGCGCCAGATTTAACTTCCTGAGATTATCACCTATTTCAGAAAAATGGAAAAAAAATTTAAAGGACTATAGGAGCAGAATTTGGCAACAGAGATGAGATTTCCTTGCAACATAGTACAGAAAACTAGAAGAGGTAAAATGAATACAAAGATTAACTTGAACATTACAGAATTACTGATTCATTATGAAAAACTTATCAGATTACCAGGAAACAATTGGCATTCATACAGTCCTCTCTGTAGACTGAAAACTCAAAAAAGTTTCATATCCATTGTTCAAGAATTAAAACAGAAAATCAATATCCCGAATTTAAAAGAAAACTTACAGATTAAACCAAACCCTTTAACTCTATTAAATATAGAATATAATCTAATTTTAACAGAAGAAATACTGAAATCAGAAGTAAACAGTGAAATACTAAAACAATTGTCTTTAGAGACAATTAATATTAGGTACCCTCCACAAAACTGGCTTCATTTATACACTGACGGATCCTTGATCTCCAGAGAACAAGGTGCCTGTGCAGGTGTTACGTGCTGTCTCTTCTCACTTTATAGATCTCTTGCGTATGGAACAGCAAGTTTTGATGGAGAAATCATTGCAATAAGTGAAAGTCTCAGGAATCTTCTATGCCACATCAATAAATTTAAGAATGCAGTTATATTGTCAGACTCCAAAGCAGCTATTCTATCAATAGTCTCTAAACACACACCTTCATCTCAAACAGCAGAAATAACTAAAATGCTCTCTCAATTAATATCACTCAATAAAAGAATTGTATTCCAATGGATACCATCCCACCGTGGAATCCTGGGAAATGAGAATGCGGATGCTTTAGCAAAGAAGGGCAGCACTGCTACTTACAGACCTATTTCTACATATGTATTACTCTGTGAAAAGATTTATTAAATCTACATACTTAGACTTCAACAAACAAAATTTGAAAATGGAACTCTCTGCATCATAATCCACAGTTAATTCCCGATTTACCAGGAAAATCGTCTGTAGCTGCATTTAGATTGGCAACAGGCCATGATTGTTTGGCTAAACACCTGCATAGAATTGGAATATATCAGTCCCCTAACTGCCCATTGTGCAACTCAAACCAAGAAAAGGATTCGGAACACCTCAAAATCTGTGCTTCAGTGGCTGGCCATGATAATATCTTTGAAAAATATTGGAGTGCAAGAGGTCAAATGACTTTATTGTCAAACACCTGGCATTAGAAAACAAGAACAACATTACAGAATTAGTGGTTTGGACATGTTATGAGGATGAGTGACGAAAGATTACCAAAGAATACAATGACAATAAATGTTACTGGACAGAGATCTCTCAGAAGACTTGACAGAAAGATCCGATGAAAGATACATGGAAAGTCATGGATGGAAATGATGAACGAGAATTTGTGGAATGATCAAAAAAACTGAGGGTTGATATCTCACACTTGATGATGATGATGATGATTGTGATGGTGATGAAAAAACTGGAAGCTGATATATTACACTCGATGATGATGACTTGATTTTACCAAGGGCTATTGGCATAGAGATATTGAGAATGTTGACATTGTGTGTTTATTTTATTGACACAGGAGAAACAAAACTACATCTTGTATGTCGAAAGAAGAAAGTAGATGACCTGAAAGTTCTGTTGAAGGATCCAAATATTGACGTGAATATTGTGGACAATTACGGTTGGACACCATTGCATGAAGCAGCAAAGTCTGGTGCTGTGGAGTGTATCCGTGAACTACTTCAGTATGAACCTCCAAAAGGTAACATTTGTCTGCACGATGTTTTTGTGAGTTGAATTATAATTAGTCATCAGTTTTGAGAATCTGAAAGTTCATATTCATTAGTAATGAAAAATGAAGCAGTCTTCTTCTTCTTCTAATTCATGTCCTCTTTCAAGGGTCGAGTTTTTTATGTGTCTTATTTTTCCCTTGCCTTCCACAGTTTCATCTACTTTATGTCATTCTTCATCTCTTCTTTCGACATCCCTAGTTGCCTGGTCCAGCCATCTGCTTCTTTGTCTTCCCCGTGATATCTTTTCTCTTTCTATCGATTTCAACTCTTTATTGGATAATGTTATGATCTATTCTTTTCACATGACCAGATCATCTCAGTCATTATTTTTCTAAAAATGTGTGTAAACTTCTGACTGCTACTTCTCTATTTTTTTTTTTTTCATTTTTTTTTTTTTATCTGTTCTTGTCTTACTCACGATTCCTCACCTCTACAGCTCAAGTCTAGTGCAAATTTGTCTTTTTATAAATGTCCATGTCTGACCACTGTATGTGTTAAAATTGGATTGTAATAGCCTAATGCATTAATAGCTTACAGTTCATAGATACTGTATGTCTATCTTTTTCCACAACAAACCCTTTATAAGCTAATAAAATTTTGTATTCGGCTTCATTTTTCTGCTAGTCTCCCCCCCCCCTCCCCCTACGTACATAAAATATGAAACTTTCTCCTCCCCCCAGAATTAATTTTTATATCAAACTCTTTCAGCATTTTCATTCCACGACCAGGTGGCCCGGGTTCGAATCCCAGTCGGGGCAAGTTACCTGGTTGAGGTTTTTTCCGGGGTTTTCCCTCAACTCTATACGAGCAAATGCTGGGTAACTTTCGGTGCTGGACCCCGGACTCATTTCACTGGCATTACCACCTTCATATCATTCAGATGCTAAATAACCTAGATGTTGATACAGCGTCGTAAAATAACCCAATAAAATAAAAAATTCATTCCACGTGTTAAACTATGTTTTATTTCTTGGACATTTCCGAGAAGTTTAGGCATATTCATTTTCAAAGCAGATGACAGTAATTTACTACAGATAAGCTAGCTTGTATTGACACCAACCATGCCTTTCTTCCAAACATATTGTCCTGTGACGAGGCAACGCACATTCCACCTGTCAGGATCAGTCAACCATCACCATGTTCGGATTTGGTGCTTGCAAAGGTCACACATCTGGGATAGCCGAAAACTGATAGTTTTCTGGACAGAATTGGCTGACCATCCTTCTGTGAAGTAACAATAACTGACATTATGTACGTTGATATTCTTGGGGATCCTAGTAGTTAATGTATGGCCCATTATATTCTTTCATCAGATGGGGCTTCCTGACATTGGAGTCTTCAGTTTGAGAATCTCTCAGTAACTGATTTCCAGGCCACTGAATTGGACACAATGGATCGATTTTGTAGTCACTATATTCATCTTATACCATTATACTGGATTTAATTTTGTGGAGCTTGTTAAGGGCCGTTTATATGCATATAAAGTGCCTGATATCCGAAATGTAGAAGCCCAGAACTGTAATGGACATGTTGGAAAGAACGAGGCGAGAAATTGATTTTGGGCTGGATGTTGTCACTGCCATTAATGAATGACACTTAGAGATGTACTAATAAATTTTAATGAAGTTTATTGAGTAGCTCTTGTACACTCAGGGACAAAAAAAAAAACCGGACACTTCTATATTTGCTTGTATTTTGTTGCCAATTATTTCAAAATGAAACAAAACCCATTTAAACAAAATAATGTTTCATTTAGCACCTTACACATTTGAAAAAAAAAATCTCTGATGAGAAAATTTACAAAAAAAATTGCAAAGGGCATATAACTATGGCATCGTTTGGTCTGTTTTTTCATTTTACGGTGCCTTAAACATTAAAAACTCTTTTTAGTAACGGGTATTACCCCCTCTGGCTTGAATAACTGCATCCATATGTCTTGGCATGCTCTCAATTTGGTTAGCAAAGTCTTCTTGAGGAATAAGTTCCCATTCTTCGCCAAGTGCTCGCCTCAACTCTTGTAACGATTCTGGTCTCAGTTGTCTATTCTTAACACGCCATCCCAGCATGTCCCACACGTGTTCAATTGGGTTCATGTCTGGACTCCTTGCTGGCCATGGAAGAACATGGATTCCCACTTCTTGGAGATAATCTCCGACCGCATGGGCAATATGCGGCCGTGCATTATCATGCATTAAAACAAAATTATCGCCTACAAATTGGCCAAATGGCACAACATGATCAGCCAAACATTCATTTATATACCTATCAGCTGTTAGTCTTCCATTTTCAACAAAAAACCAACTCTGTACGAGCATCCGTACACACTCCTGCCCAAACCATCACTCCACCACCTCCATACGGCACATTTTCGGAAATGCAACACTGTGAAAATCGTTCTCCCCTCCTTCTCCTAACTCTTTCACGTCCATCAGGTGAGCACAGATTGAAACGGGACTCATCGGTGAACAGAACACAGCTCCACTGTACATTTCTCCAATCCCTGTGATCATTTGCAAAACGCAGTCGTTCAACTCGATGCATCCTGCAGGTCTACTTGATATCAGCCCACTTGCTTTCAACCTCCTTCTAACTGTTTTGGCCGAAATTGGGCATCCATGCGTGTTAACAAATTGCTGGGCTACACTAGTAGCTGGCAGGTTGCACTCCCTGAGAACTCTCAACACCATATACCTGTCTTCATTTGGATTTGTAGCTCTTGGACGACCTGAACCTGGTCTTCTGGTATATTCTAGGGTCTCTCTATACCATTTATGGCATCATGGGTTGTGCTTCTAGCCATATTCATAACATTTGCAATGTAATGTACACTGCGTCCATCATCGTAAAGGGCTACAGCTCGAGCCACATCTTCAGGTCACATCTTGTTTTAAGACAAATGTTACAACCCCACTTAAACTCAGAAAATGTAAAAATAAAGAAATAATGAATGATGACGATAATGAAGCACAAAATGGTTGAGACAAAATTGTTATAGCTGAGACTCCGAAAGCAAAATTGGAATATTTGGTTCTAATGGCTTGTTTATAAACAAAAAAACAATCAACAATGTACACACGTCTCCATAACAACAGATGGCTACCATAATATTGTATGCGAAGATAATGTTTTGCAAAATACCAGCAAATATTAAAGTGTCCGGTTTTTTTTGTCCCTGAGTGTATTTGTGCTGGTTTATTTCTTCAGCTTTCATCTTTCCTCCTCTAGGCTTCATTTATTCATTCCTAATTTTCTGCCCAAGGGCAAGATTCTTCGCTGCAAACCCTGCATTCTCCAATCTTCCTCTTCCTCTTCATATTACCCATTATGTTAATGTTGTCTCTCATCTTCTACCCCAAACTCTTCTTCCCTCATTCATCCACCATTCCTTCCAGTGCAGCCTGCAATAGACAATTCCATTTTAGCCAGTGATTCAGCCAATTTATTCTCCTCTTCCTGATAATTTTCAGCATTATTCTTTCTTCTCCCACTTTCTAGCACAGTTTCATTTCCTATTTTGTCTGTCCATTTCATACACTCCATTCTTCTCTATATTCACATTTCAAATCCTTCCAACATTTTTTCCCTACACTTCGTCGTAATGTCCATGTTTCTGCTCCATACAATGCCACACAAAGCTCTTCACTAGTCTCTTCCTTAATTCTTTTTCCAGAGGCAAAGGTCCGCAGAAGATGCTTCTTTTTCTATTAAAAGCTTTCTTTGCCATTGCTATCCTCCTCTTGACTTCCTTACAGCAGCTCATGTTACTACTTACAAGACATTCCAAGTATTTAAAGCTGTCCACTTGTTCTACTGGATCATTTCGAATTCGCATGTTTACCTTCTTTATTTTTTTCCGATAATCATAGTTGCATTTATCTTCATCCCATACTGCTCAGAGCTATCATTTAGCTCCAGTAGCATATCCCTTAGTATCCTCTTCTGCCAACAATGCAGCATCATCAGCACTTTAGTCATCTTTCTCCTATTTTGACCCTTCCCATGTTCTGAAAATAGTTCTTCACTAAAGCTAGGCTTCATTATGTCTTTAAATGTGGAAGAATTGAACAATTACGTATTATTTCAGTTGAGTTCGGAATATTAAGCAATGTAGCTTGTCTACTTTTTAAATATTTCGTTGTTCTAATGGTAAGTTTTGGAAAGGTTTGTATACAGTTATATCTATATATTAATTTGTTGTTTTTTTTTATATTTTTATTGGGACCAGCCTTATGGGCTAGTGGTCAGAGCTTCTGGCTATAGTTCATGAGGTCCCGGGTTCGATTCCCGGTTAGAGCACAGGAATTTTTCCTTAAAGGGGATTATTCCTGTGTTCGTCCATGGTCTGGAATTTAGGTTAAGTTTAGATTTAAGACCTCTCCTGGCACCACATTATCATAATCATCCTATCACATCATCGGGGTAATGTAACTCCGCCTTCCAGGTGCCCCAACCTCAGAAGTGGGTTACAACTAAGCTATTGCCAGGAGAGAAGACCAGAAATGTCGAAAAGACAACCTGGTGGCATTGGATAAAAAAAATATATATTTTTTTTATTGGTTCATTCATTTTTTTTTTAATTTTTTATTTCATTTATGTATTTATTACATAAGATATAACAATTTCCTTCCATTGCAGGACAAAAAAATGTGGATTTGCGTGCAAAAAGTGAAAATGGTGTTACTCCATTAATTGATGCAGTCCAAAGTGATAATGTGGAATCATGCAAATTATTACTCAGATATGGAGGTATGAGCATTTTCTGTTTATTTCAGTATATGTACATGCATGCACTACCCAACTGTATTAACTTCAAATCCGGAGAGAGGAAGCAGAGTTCTGTCATTCAGGTGGTTTCCACTAGTTCGAGAAGTGATAGGAATCAATGAGAAGTGACCATATGGTCCTTCAAGAAATACAGTCACTCTGCTAACTCTAGATGATAATTCATTATTCTAATGAGAGAGTAATATAGTCCGGCACTTAGTAGCAAAATGTTCTTATTGAAATACAGTAGCTTTACTTACGTCCATCCTACCAGACAAAAAGAGCATTGTTTGAAGGCAATGTTACATGTCATCAAGATAGGAATCTGTGCTACTACACTCCCACTTTATTGCCATTTCAATTGACATTGTCATCAATTACCAGTCCTGTTTGATAGTACTGATTTTCAGTTTTAATTATACGATCGCATAATGTTTTTTCACTATTATAACCAGTGGTGGCTCACGATAAAATATTATGTGTGTTCACAATTTTGTGTTCCAAAATCGAAGAGAATTTGAAATCGTACATTTAGCCTAATATGTTGTTGTTGTTATTTTCTAATGCCAGGCGTTTGACAATAAAGTCCATTGGACCTCTTGCACTCCAATATTTTTCAAAGATATTATCATGACCAGCCACTGAAGCACAGATTTTGAGGTGTTCCGAATCCATTTCTTGGTTTGAGTTGCACAATGGACAGTTAGGGGACTGATATATTCCAATTCTATGCAGGTGTTTGGCCAAACAATCATGGCCTGTTGCCAATCTAAATGCAGCTACAGACGATTTTCGTGGTAAATCGGGAATTAACTGTGGATTTTGATGCAGAGAGTTCCATTTTTTCCCTTGGGATTGTGTTATCAAATTTTGTTTGTTGAAGTCTAAGTATGTAGATTTAATAAATCTTTTTACAGAGTAATACGTAGATTTAGTAACAGGTTTGTAAGTAGCAGTGCTGCCCTTCTTTGCTAAAGCATCTCGTTTCCCAGGATTCCACAATGGGATGGTATCCATTGGAATACAATTCTTTTATTGAGTGATATTAATTGAGAGAGCATTTTGTTATTTCTGCTGTTTGAGATGAAGGTGTGTGTTTAGAGACTATTGATAGAATAGCTGCTTTGGAGTCTGGCAATATAACTGCATTCCTAAATTTACTGATGTGGCATAGAAGATTCCTGAGACTTTCACTTATTGCAATGATTTCTCCATCAAAACTTGTTGTTTCATACCCAAGAGATCTATAAAGTGAGAAGAGACAGCACGTAACACCTGCACCGGCACCTTGTTCTCTGGAGATCAAGGATCCGTCAGTGTATAAATGAAGCCAGTTTTGGGGAGGGTATCTAATATTAATTGTCTCTAAAGACAATTGTTTTAGTATTTCACTGTTTACTTCTGATTTCAGTATTTCTTCTGTTAAATTTAGATTATATTCTATATTTATTAGAGTTAAAGGGTTTGGTTTAATTTGTAGGTTTTCTTTTAAATTCGGGATATTGATTTTCTGTTTTAATTCTTGAACAATGGATATGAAACTTTTTTGAGTTTTCAATCTACAGAGAGGACTGTATGATTGCCAATTTAGCCTAATATAAAATGTCGTGATTCCAATGTTTCGCTATCGAAAAAACCGTAGGTATATAAATTCAAAAGAACATATAATAATAATAATAATAATGAAACCCAGTCTTTTTATTTCCAATTTTTCCTGGTAAGCCAGTTTACCCAGTTCTTTACTGTTCCAAATTACTTGAACAGAGTTCATTGTTTACGTTTGTTAAAAATGAATAGGCCTGCATACCACAATGCTGTTATTTACAAAAGTGTGTGTTCAGTAATATATTTTGGTTCACAACACACTGATACACTATAGCCTATACCAGTACTGTAATCCCATTCGCATAGATTGATTACTATAAATACATGCCAGTAAATATTATTCTTAAATATCCATACAGATACTTAAATTCATACCACCACTACATTCAGCCAGCACGTGTTTGAAAGCCAACCTATGCTGTTATGCTGACACTGATGTATAGTAATTCACAAATTACACTTTTGTACCAGCACTGTACACACATCCACATAAAGTAAACGTTCCGACAGTGACATGCTGACACCTACAGGCTAGAATACAAACTATTAAATTTTTTCCTCGAAATGTAGCACGTGAACGATAGCATCGATGCACCTGACATCTGTAGGATAGATTCACTGTTCACTTAATGCTTTGTGCTCTTGATGAGTCATAAGCGGCCAGCGAAAGACAATTTTCTCCTGCGCATGTGTAATGAAATACATACATAACACACGAACATCAGCTACGCAAATTATTGTATACCCTACGACAATCCTCAACTAATGATTATTCTTAAATATCTATTTTATCAATCATCATCATAAATTTTAACATTATTGACAAATTTTAATCATAATTGTATATTTTATTTGTAACATGAGCTATATGTATAAAACATCCGTCCAATTCAATTTCAAATCTAAAGATTATATCAACAATTATCCTGTATTATTTCACATTTTACATAAAGCTCATGAATCTCATGCATTGCATACATACATTGTTCTTTATTCTTGTTATTTGCGTAATTTATTATTATTATTATTATAGGTTCAGATTATATGTTTTCGTTATATCTGATGATGCCCCAAACGGCGAAAACGTTCATATACAGGGTGTGTCAGAAAGAATGGATGGATTTCACATGGCAAGAAAATTGTAAGGATTCATCAAATCAAAAATTTATTGTTATCAACATATTCACCAATACATGCAGTTTATTTATGGAAAACAACATCATCCATATGATGTCCTTGGCTTTCAATACAGGCATCACTTTCACAGTCATAGCTGGTGCAATTGCCACGATTTCTTCACGAATCGCCGTCTTCAGTTCGTCCAGTGTATGTGATCGATGTTTACAAACTTACGCCTTCAAATGGTCCCAAAGAAAGAAGTAGCCTCGGATAATCTCAGTGCAATAGCATGTTTGCGGGCTGATCGTTGAGGTGGCCGGACAACCTAGTGTCCGTCTCCATATTTGCAAGTGTACACGCGCTCCGTGTTCGTCCAGGTGATTTCTTCTTTAATGTTGAACCTGTGGTAAGAAATGAAGCCACCCACCGCAAAATTGTATTCCGAGTTGGAATCCTAGCGTGACGTCCGATATCTAAATGAGTCCTGAGTGGCGATCACAGACTCTTAATTTTTCAAAAATGTCTCTACGATGAAAGCACGTTGTACACCAGACCAACACCATGTTCTCAACTGAAACTGCATTCTATGGCTGACCCAACAGTCGTGGTCCCCCTCACTATATCTCTCTCCTCGTTGCGTATCGATAGTTTGAAATACATCCGTTCTTTCTGACGCACCCTTTATCTTATTAAATAGCAAAAAAACATTTGCAAGTTGATATGTCTTAAGATTGAAAATTTATTATATACTTATTTAATAAGGCCTAATACTAGTACAGAAGCTTTGGAACCTGGACCCATTGTTTGTAGTGAATATAATAATAATAATAATAATAATAATAATGATGATGATGATGTTGTTTCCAATATAGGTAAATCCCTGTTGGAGGACAGGACCCAAGAAGGTCTTACTGCATTGGATGTTGCAAAGTCTGCTGAAATCAGAAATGTACTGGAAACCACCATGTTGCAATACCATCCATCCCTTACAAGAACACACAGTGAAGATGCAAGCTACAACTGTAGCACACTCTCTCCTTTGTCATCTACATTGTTGCCAATCATGTTTCGTTCGTATTTGGATACATATCAGACCTTATATATGGTGAACTATCTTAGATACTGTATTGAACATGATGATCCTGTAGATGATGAAACTTATGAAAGAAAGGGTAAAGCTCTGTTACCGTTTGATTATTTAAAGTTCAGGACTGATTACAATGTTTTGAAAAGCCTCAGAGTGGCTGTTAGGAGAAAGAGAGCAACATTTCCAGACAATGAAATGCTCAAAATATTGAGTTTCTTGGCAGAACAATTTTGATGTGTAAATTTGTGTGTATACGAGTGTGCGTGAATGTGAAGTTTAAATGAAAGTACAAAGGTTGGCCATCTGTGTGTTTGGTGCCTTCAAAGAAATTGTATGTGAAAACTCTAGTCACAACAATTCTAAGAAATTAATTATTTTTCTTATTCTTTATAATTACCTGTGTTCTATGAATATTATACAGAAAACAGCTGAAGAGGTATCAGAATTATTGTCTTTATGAAATTTTATTTGTAAGAATTATATACTTTGTTGCTCCTTTTTCTGTTCATATTTTTTCTTACAATACGCACTTCATTCTAGGTGTGATGAATCGTACAGAATAACTTAACCCCAAATTTTTTTAAATAATAATTATTCCATCACCCTATCTTAGGTTGTATACAGAACTTGCGCCACAAGGAAAGTTTACAGTGCCTTTGATAGATTTTTAATATTTCAGGTGACCTCTTATTTTGGTTAAAAAAAATGAGTTTCTAATTTTCTCCTCCCCATCTTCACATTAAAAGGATTCTTTTCTCAAAATACAATTTTCCAGTCTTCTTTCCAGCTTAAAATGATTCCAGATCACAATGTCCAAGGGAAATCTGTTGTCCAGAAACAATGTCCAAAAGCGAAATTGTCAAAAAATTATTGAACCAAATCAAATGATTAAAAAAATTTCCAAAGTAACTGAATAGTTCAAGACAAAAATGTCCAAGCAATGACAGATGTAGATATACGGGTATTTGAAGTGCAATTTATTTAGTAATAAATATGTACAAAATAAAATTAATATTTGATCTTTAGGATATTAGCATTTTACAATCTATCCATCTTCGTTGTCATTCTTGAATTGATCTGAATGTTCAGTAAGCTTTTATGTTATTTTCTTCTTTATGTACAGAGAGTTAGGAGTTTCAGTGCCCAAATTTTAACAGGAGCTTCTTTGTATAAAATAGGATCAATACTTCTAATGAAATATTTTTCTACAGCGCATAGTTCAACCAATAAAAAATAAATTGTGTGGAAAGTTTCGTTGTTGATGTTTTCATCTCTCTTTAAAATTTTAAGGTTTACAATGAATGTCGCGATAGATATTAAAAAGTTGAACTTTCTTTGCATAAAGTGAACCGTTCATTCAAAAATTAATGCTCAAATTTTATTATCTATTATCTGTGTAACTAAACCATTGGTATTGTACGTGACAATTTGTGAATAAACGGTTCACGTTATGCAAAAAAGACACAGCCAAAAATTTGTTCATCTTTTTAATATTTATTCTGACATTCATAAACTTCAAAATTTTGGAGATATGAAAACATCAGCAATGAAACTTTCCACACAGTTTATTTTTTTATTGGTTGAATATGCGTTGTAGAAAAATATTTCATTAGAAGTTTTGGTTCTGTTTCATATAAAGAACCTCCTGTTAAAACTTGTGCACTCTACATTGTATTGTCCCACAATCACTTCAATTCGTCTTTGGTTTGTGATGTACTTTTTGCTTTATGTACCTGGAATGAATTTGGATTATGTAACTTTCATTATCGTATGAATACATTGAGCTCACCTAAAACTCTTATTTAGAATGAAATGCTTCCCACTCTGTTGTATCAATTCGCTCTCCTCCAGTTATGACAGAGTTGTAGACATTTCATACAAGGAGGAGGGGCATGAGGTGGAACAGGTCTTTTCCTCCCAACATATCTTCGTCCGCATAGAAATGTGTGGTCAAAATAGTGTGCAAATTGAAAAATATTTCCTGGTACACCATCGTATACTCCACAAAAAAGTATCTTAAACCTCATCTAACAGGACGAATGACACTGTAATGCCATAATCTCCGTGGAGTGTTGTACCTCAGGATGCTCATGGTCGAGGTATGCCTCTCCAAGATCCTGCTTAATTCTGTTTCTGCATAATTCTCACAATGGTGCCAACAAAGAAGTGCTTCATTGCATTCATATTTGCAGTTTCAAAATCCATCATCACATTGATGGGATTCAGCTGTAAAGAGTTTCTTAAGCTCTTAGTTGATTCTGAAATATGTGGCCTCTGTTTTTCGCGCATCTATAGTCACGTCGCTGTTATTTCCGGCGTGCCTCCGCCTCTTTGCTTACGTCCTAGTAAGAGTAGGTACATATAATCGTTCGCCATTTTAGTTCTTTCATTTCCAGTTGCGGTTAGCAGACGACGCTATTTTCCGCACCGTTAAACATTATCACATCGTAGCACCTATGATAATCGCATTGTAAATTTTAGGTTTGATAGATAAATATCTAAGAAAAGCATAGAAAAAATTCGAAATCAAAATGTTTTTTGGGAAGGGAAAAAAAATTACTAACTTCGAAGTGTCATGTTCAAAATAGACATTGGCACCTTCAAAAGTTTTTCTATTTTTAACTTTAGATGGGAGTTAAAGCGAGAGAAATGTTTAGAAAGAATTACTTTTAAAAGTGATTCCTATTCGAAATCTGTACTGTACTAATTTCCCAGTTACTGGGAGTAACATATGCGCGGACCTCAGTTTGCAGAGTAACAACTTAGGTCTGTTAGAACTGTGGACTCTCATAGAAAGGCCGGCCCTTCGGCGGGGCAAGTGGGACGGTCACCCCAGGCCCCGCGCTTTGTGGGACTCGCTGCCGGAAAAAAATTCAAGCTGTCGATTACGTTCTTGTTATATTGTTTAATGTGAGAAACTTAAAAATAAATAGCTAAGTGAATGTTGAGATAGCTTTTGAATACCTAACGAAATCAATTGTTGACTATAATGTTTAATGTATGTGGATCAAATGTTGCACTGTTTGTTGAAGGTTTAATTACCAGAGTATCCAGCTGCATGGCTCTAAGTCGAATGTTACCCTTGATTCTATTATTATTATTATTATTATTATTATTATTATTATTATTATTAACAAATACATCTAAAAGAGCGCAGAATTAAAATTTGTACTGTTGTAAATTCTCGCCTGCTTGCTGCAAACGGCAAGGAAAGAACGAAAATAGCGGACGAATATACCCGGTATCTATAGAGCCTTAGGAAGTCCATGACGAAATCAACAGCGAATGACAAGATGCACATGTTTAAATGTAGCCGACTTGCAACGTGATTGGCTGCCGGAAATAAGAGCGACGGGACTATAGTACCAAACCAATGGGAAAGCTTGTAAACTCACTCTAGCGTGTACAGCAATCAGCTGCACAAACATCGTCTGCACAGTTCCAAAGGTGCTGTCTGCGAACAGGATGTTCTATATTTCTTGGTGTTGAGAATGTAAGTATTCTTTGCATGTCCCCTTTGTCTGAGTCAAAAATTAAGAAGTGCTCACCGCTAAAGCCGGGTGACACAGAATCAGATGCAGTGTGACGCAACATTTTGTCTCATAGTACTTGTCTCTCATTGATGTCTTATTATGTGGTGCACACAGAATCAGATGTGGCACGACAGTCGCGAGAAAACACGAAGAGACAACATTGAATGACTGCTTGAAGTTCGTCGCGAGGAAAATATCTGATAGCTGCAGCGTACTGCACATGTGTTAGTAGTGGCTATGATTTCATGCTTTCACTATCTACAAGTACTATATTGTTGTGCGCTAAACTGGAGAATTCCCACGGTACCTTTGAACCGTGCTGTTATGTTTAGCACCAAATTTAAGTAAATACACAATCTCGCCAACATAAGAATACGACGTTGGTGTGTGGCGTCGTTGGAGGGAGAAATTTGTTTCTTTTCTCTCTCTGCCTCCTTCGTTCTGAACATTACTGAGAGATAGCACCACTGTTAGCTACAAAAGTATATTTGCGCAAATATATGACTTATTACGTGACTTAGATGAGAGTCTCGAGATAAAACAGTTTTGCTATATTTCTTTTTTTATTAAATGTTAAGCACAGGAACGCCATTTCGTAATTTTATTTAAGAAACAAGCCAAACAAATTATCTTTGCATCAAAAGCGGATGCTCCCTGGACCAAATTATCGTATTTTATAATTGTTTGAATGCAACAGAAGCCAGAAGTCTTGCACTTGACTAATGCAGTGAATTATTTAAGAATATAGTCGCGAATTTTACTACCATCATTTCGATTGTGTTTTGTTTGGCACGGCTCGGTATGGCCTGGTGACTAGTGGCCAGCAAGTAACATCGACTATCGACATTGCTCTGCCGTGGGTATTATCCAGTTGTTCCTGTTGTTGTGTCGTGCATGTTATTCATAATGGGACTCGATGCAGATAAATTAGTTGTTTTGGTACAGGAAATATTATATGTTCTATAAAAATCTTTGAAACAAAATCACGACAATAATATGGTTTCTAAAAATATGTGAGAAATTGCAAATGACATGAAAGCACTGGGTGAATAATAATATTGATGATAATAATAATAATTTGTAATAGGCCTACTTCTCTGCTCTATACTATCACTCATTATTGATTTAATATATTATTTTTCTTTATTGCGAATTGTGAAGTAGTCATAAACATACAAAATGACGTTAGTAGTATTTAATCTTAAGATTCTTTCAATTCTATAGATTTTTAGGCATATCAGACATCCTTAGGAAATAATAACCAAATACAATAGAATTTCTCATATAGACAGTTCTCTTTCATTGACGCCATTTTCTACCTAGGCCAGTTTTTCAAATCCACACAGCCAGCAAATCAATTGTCACAAGGCGTTGTAAAGCAAAATGTCGCACCTCGCCACGTCACGTCTGATTCTGTGTACACCCGGCCTAATAGTTTCAGTGTATGAATGAATTCTTGCAGTGACTGCATATTGGATAGTTTACTTCTGTGCCCTGTTTACAGTTTCTTTTGCAGAGTTATGATCACGCATGCTGGCCAACAATTCTTCATCCTCCACACCTCTTAACACTATGATGCCTTAGGAAAAGTAAAGAATTGGTCAGAATAAAATTATTCTTCTCAGACACATATTATAACCTTCTTCACTTCTGAGCAAACCAGTATATGTGAATTCCAAAATGTAGCAGTTTTATTTGCTCTGAACTAAACTGTTCAACTCCTTAAAACATTACTCTAAATTTTTCTCTGTACAGTTTGTGTTACTGATATAAGACGCATACATACAGTCAACTCCCAATAATTCGAGATCTTTTTTGGGGGGAGGATGAAGTAATATCATTCCCGTTTTTACTCGATTTATGCTCTCTTCATCCCTCTTTGTAGAAATTTGCAATCTAAAATAAGGAAAAAATGAACATTTCTCGTCAATTACAGTGAATTATCGGCAGTCGACTGCCTGTGCACGTATGTGTTTTAAATGTTTATTTTCTTGTGACTATAATTTGGTGCATGATGAGTAGGTCTTGGAAGTTGATGTAATATCTTTTTCTGAGACATCACAGACAATGCAGAATGCAGTATAAACTCGTTTCATTTCAACACGAACCTTTTATTTTGTATTTTTTTCGGTCTTTTATTATCTATTGTTTTTTAATAAGGAAATGTTCCACTTCTTGTTGCATTTTTGCGCTTTCCTGCTTTTCAATGGACTTTATGGTGTAGTTGCCCATATTAGAGAACTTGCTGCAAATTGCTTATGCAATTTGATAGCGTCATACAGAAATTTTCCTTATCGCTGCATTATCTTTGACTCCTGATTACGTGTGTTACGTGCTTCCTCCAATTCAATGCAACAGAACAAGTACTGCAGCCACAGTGCCCACAGTCAGCATATTGTATCTCACAAGTGAAGACGTAAAAATTCCAAAAGTAAAGGAACTAGCGATCCTTCAAACCCGAGACCCTATAAATGGTGATAGCTCTTTACTGCTAATGCTGAGTAAGAGGTACCTGTCTAGGAATTTCACTTCCTCCTAATATTTAAATGTGCATTGGTGTGATTTCGGAGAAAATAATAATTTTTATTATTATTATTATTATTATTATTATTATTATTATTATTTTATTAAAATCTTTAATAATAATCTATTAATATTTTGTGGACCTCTGGAAAAGGAACTAAGGAAGACTAGTGAAGTGCTTTGTATGGAGTGTGGCATTGTATGAGGCAGGAACATGGACATTACGACAAAGTTAAGAGAAGCGAATATAAGCATTTGAAATGTGAATATGGAGAAGAATGGAATGTATGAAATGGACAGACAGAATAAGAAATGAAGCTGTGTTGAAAAGAGTGAGTGAAGAAAAAATGATGCTGAAGCTGACTCTAATGACCAACAAAAATCCTCTTATTAACAACTCTAATAAGAGGTATATTAATTTCAATCAGAATATTTCATTTTGGTTTAACGTATAAAATTATGAAACTTGCATACCAAATTCGTAAATAGTAATACAATGTTATTAGTGATATAATTACTTAATCGCAATAATTTTTAACAAATACATTAATCAATTCTTAACGGAAGGTCCAGGAAGAGGAAAAGAAATTGGTTGGATCGCTGGCTGAGAAGGAACTGTCTACTGAAGGATGCACTGGAAGGAATAGTGAAGGCAGAAAATAGGAAGGATTGGAGAATGCTGGGTTTGCAGTGAAAGACCTGCCATTGGGCAGAACACTGACTAAATTATTATAATTTTTAATTGCAATGCTTCTCCCTCTCCTCAGAAATTTAAGGTCATTTTTCTGTGATTTTTAAGTCTTCAATTTCCGAAGCCAATGATGAGAAATGATTACTATATAAATGGATAACAGTAATCGATATTGCCTACGTCAGTAAGGTGTTGAAATTATTTGTATAAATTATCTCTAGGCTCTGGACTGTTTAGATCTAGAACATTTTTCTTTTGACTTCATTTTTTTTTTTTTTTTTTTTTTTTTTTTTTTTTTTTTTTTTTTTCCTCGAATATTTTGGCTTAGACATTCCCTTGGACATTATGACTTCCAACCCTTACAATGAATTTTCTGTAATAACCAAGCTGAGGACATTTAGGCACTAAAAATACGAAATAGGCAGCCTACAAAAAATGATAAAAATGGGCACTTATAGGTGGTCTGTTTTGATGCTGAATTTTAATGAATGATTTAATATTACAAATAATTGAAAATGGAACCCCATTAAAAACATACCAAACCTTGACATCCTAAATTAACTCTCTGCAGCCATGTTACAGTGTGTTACAATATCGATATTTATTGAAGTACTATTGGAATGCTGGATGGAATACGGAAGAAATCCAAAATCAGAGCATTAGCAAACAAGAATCACATATCATTATTTATCAAAGTTTTCTGTTGTAAACTGAAGCCTTGTATCAGTTATTTTTCTTAACTAAGAATGATCCCTTAACTTCACAGAAGATAATGGGACAGTACAGAGCTTTTTTGTGCAGATGGCCCCAGGTAGTCCGCTTTGTATGATGGTAGAGTGGAGGGCCCATCCTGAGGAAGTTTAGCAGTGGAGACTGGAGTGAGACAGCTCTGCATATGGAAGCATGTATGGATCTATACATATATTGGCATATGACCACTTTCCACCTCCCAACAGCTTTTGTTAGCTAGAGCTTGGTGTGGGACCGGTCTGCATAGGAACTCCCTGTATTTGAATGAAGTTACTACAGTAAAACCCCAATAAGACGCTGTTCAAGGGACCGGGTGTAAACCGCGTATTAACCAGGACCGCGTATTAGGCGGGTATACTAATTTTGACGTATACAGTATCTATTAGCATATTTCTTTATTGAAATACATGATCCATGAAAGGTAATATAGTATTACTCCATTATGTAATTACTGTACTGTACGTCAATGACATTTACAATATGTACTGTACTTAATTCTTTCGGAAAAAAAGTAATTTATAGTTGTTTGCCGTGTATGTGTTCTCCAAGTCCTCGTGTTTACCACACTTCAGTTTCCTGTGATTATATCCTCCCGACGACGTCGCAATTGTAGTGATTGAGTCACGATTTTTTTATTATCGTTCTTAATATCAATAATGGGATTCCTAATGAATCAGAGAGTTGTTTCTGAGTAAGAGTACTGTTCTCATCGTACTTTCGTAAGATTTCAAATTTTTCCGACACAGAAAGCGCTTTTCGTTTAACACTCATTGTAATCACATTCACAGACACTTCAATACACTAAAGGATAACAAACTGCCCAGCAAAAATTTCCAGAATTTTATTATGGCCGAGTGAGGTATGTTGTTTGAGAGAGAGGGTTAGCAAGAGGGTGAGGTATTGTAACTGTATGTAGGCTTTAAGCGCGCAGGTAAGGAGTCGAATAAGAGAGCGTAACTCGAGGGTAGGGTATACTAAGGTATGAAGTATGAAGGTTTAAATGTGCAGGTAAAGGGTCGAATACCAATACTTTTCAGGTTAATGGCACCAGTGAGTTCAGTGACCAAGATGTTTCATTGCTGTTACAGTACATTGCTGAAAATTACATCGAAAATATCCCACAAAAACAGCGTATTATGCGGGACTTGAGCGCAACAAACGGGGTATTTTATAAAGGCGTTATATATGAAATGTGCAGGGACCAGACAAAAAAAGCGTAATAAGTGGGCGCATCTTATCGAGGTTTTACTGTATATCTGTTGATGTCACCTGCGGCTATTGCACATAAATTTCTAAATTCACTGTTTATACAGTAATTCTTTAGATAGTATTTGTGTCTGCATTCTGCTGAACTACTACTTTGCTAGAAACTAAAATTGGATATAAGCTATTTGAAAATGCAAGAATAACAATCTATTACTGGAGTGTATTCCAATGCAGACCACAATTGAACATGAAGAAAGAGATTTGAGATTTAAAAGATCCCCTTTTCTGATGTAAACTATTATACACATTGTTCAAATGAATTTATAGTTTGAAAATAACACACATGAAATGTTACTCAATAAAAACTGATTCTTGGCTTGGTGACATTCACGATTGTCGTCGACCAAATTACTCCATCTAGCATTAATACAGTAGAATCAGTGGCGGCTCCTGCATATTTTTTAAGAGGAGGAAAGAAGTTAACAGCGCAAAATGACACCTTCTTGAGAGAAACATGCTACAAATTAGCCTACATGCATACATGTAACACCAGGTAGTGTTAGGATTGGCCTTCTCTTTCATATAGCGATAATCTTGTAATCTGAGTTTCCTAAATTGTCCAAATATGTTTTCACTAACATTCATTGGTGGATAATTGCACAAATTAACAATTACAAGGAAATCACAAATTCGCAGCATTTTTAGCACACACTACAGCATCACACGTGTTGGTAGAGACTAGCTCTAACATATAACCAGAACCATTTTACGGAAGTGCGAATGAGAAATAATCTATTATGAAAGTGAGAACACTGCACCCACTCATATGGTCTGTGTTGCCACATGTACATTTTACAAGTTCAGTATCACATGCTTTTGAAGAATGTCAGTTCTTGTAAAGTCGTACTACCATTATTGCTCAAAGCTGCAGGTGGCCGATTAATTTTTTTGTGTTAAAAATAATGTAGTTTGGAGTACTTTCAATTTCAAATATATTTGTACAAAACTGACAACTTGGCTGTTGTCCTATCTAGTAGACAATGAATGGAAGTGAATTTCAGGGGCCAAAAAGATCTGTGATACTAACATAGAACTACTTCCTCTTTGTTTTATATAAATCTAACTTCAGCTTTCAGATATCCTCGAAAGTTTCAAACCATGAGTAGTAGCTTATATAAAATGCAATGAATAATATATTTTGATTTATGAGTTTAAAAAAGTTTATATGGTGTCTTTCATAGCTTTGCGTTAAAACTGTTATATTGTGCCTCCTCCTAGATGTGTTATAGTTTGGTTGAATGCAGCATCGTTAGATGGCAGCGGTAGCGAGTTTGCTGCAAGACCAGTTGGTTTCTATTTCCCGCCCATGCGCTGATT
This sequence comes from Periplaneta americana, assembly GCF_040183065.1. Lineage (NCBI taxonomy): Eukaryota > Metazoa > Arthropoda > Insecta > Blattodea > Blattidae > Periplaneta > Periplaneta americana. Next base: position 22,262,064 of record NC_091132.1, on the reverse strand, counting down.
CAGAGGAGGATCTCCTCCCTTACTGTTCATTCGGTTGCTTTAAGACGCTGCTTCTTTCTCTGGCCGCTAGTGCGCTGTTGTCTATGTGTGTTAATGCTGGATTTGCTTTCCTCTACACAAACAATCTCGCATCTTTCTCACAGTTTTCTAGCGGCACATGAGTGCGCGTCATTTAAAACTCGATCAACCGAGGTTTTCTTATAGCTGTGAACTTAAAAATTATCGAACCTTCCTCGAATTTCAAGGCATATATTTAATTTGATATTTACTTTCAAAAGAAGAAAAATGTGAGGAGGATGTTCCTCCCTTCCCTCCCCCGAGAAACCGCCACTGAGTAGAACCCTGATTATCTGTTCCATCACTCTATTAACTGATTGGTGGACTATCTGACTGTCTTTTTCTAGCTTCTAATTTTTTTCATGTAGAAAAAATGAAGTGCTGTAAGTTATGTTAGTACATAATGTTTTCTTCAGAGGGATATTAATTGCAAATCTTCTTTATTCTTACACAGTATGTAGTAGGAATGCTTTCGTTGCTGGCAACAAGCAGTTACTTGTGGAAGGGGGTGTTTTTCCCAACTTCTAAAATAGTCTCTACATGCTTTGAAAGAAATTACCCCATGAACTTCCAACCTGTTTAGCATTCAGGCCTTATCTTTACTATTGGAGTGGCCATATTGTATACTTTTGTGCAAAATGTCTCGCATAGGTGTCAAAAAAATGTGTTGTGCTAATATTGAAAAAATTTTCAAATAATTGAGAGGTTTGAGGAAGAAACTGTGGCTCATATCGCATCAGAATTCGATATTTATGTTACAACTGTGCGCAACTTAACCACACAACTATCACAAGGAGTTCCCTTGGTCCTTAAAAACACATCGTTGACAACTGAACTTAAGTTCTGATTCATTACTTAGCATGTTAAACACAAGACCACGAAGGAAATTACGAAATTGTAGCTTATTTATGAAAATCTTTTGTTGTATGGATTATCCTACTTTTTAGATTAACTGTTCAGTCTATCTTCTTCAGTACCACAGATAATCGAGGTTCTACTGTGTTAGTACTATTTCACCTATAATGAGAAATTTGTAAATTCGAAGACTGTTTTTCCGTAATGCTGTTATGGTAAGCACTTAAATAGGCAATATAAACAAAAAAAAAGGCAGTGAAGTTTAAAATAAACGTTTATAGACACTAATATACGCCTTTCATTTAATGCTGACCTGAAATGAATTTTTAACTTAAATTCTCATTATAGATTTATTAATTTGTCCAAGTATATGATTATATCTCGTGACCAGAATATTGTACGAAATGGAAATATAAAAATTGGAGATTTATCCTTCGAAGAGGTGGAAACATTCAAATATCTTGGAGCAACAGTAACAAATATAAATGACACTCGGGAGGAAATTAAACGCAGAATAAATATGGGAAATGCATGTTATTATTCTGTTGAGAAGCTCTTATCATCCAGTCTGCTGTCCAAAAATCTGAAAGTTAGAATTTATAAAACAGTTATATTACCGGTTCTTCTGTATGGTTGTGAAACTTGGACTCTCACTCTGAGAGAGGAACATAGGTTAAGGGTGTTTGAGAATAAGGTGCTTAGGAAAACTATTTGGGGCTAAGCGGGATGAAGTTACAGGAGAATGGAGAAAGTTACACAACACAGAACTTCACGCATTGTATTTTTCACCTAACATAATTAGGAACTTAAAATCCAGACGTTTGAGATGGGTAGGGCATGTAGCACGTATGGGCGAATCCAGAAATGCATATAGAGTGTTAGTTGGGAGACCGGAGGGAAAAAGACCTTTAGGGAGGCCGAGACGTAGATGGGAGGATAATATTAAAATGGATTTGAGGGAGGTGAGGTGTGATGATAGACTGGATTAATCTTGCACAGGATAGGGACCGATGGCGGGCTTATGTGAGGGCGGCAATGAACCTTCAGGTTCCTTAAAAGCCATTTGTAAGTAAGTAATTTGTCCAACAGAATAATATCTGTAATATTGACAATTATGGCAGTTGCAGTTGACATTGCACATATACGTCAACATATATGCCTAACTTGGAGTCAGGCCACAAAGGGAAACATTGAAAGAGAAGGGTTCGGTCCGGTGCTGTGGATTGGATTCGGCGTAGCTCAGTGCTCAGAGCACTTGGTACGTAAAACCAAGGACCCGGGTTCGATCCCTGGCGCTGAAGCGAATTTTTCTCCTCAAATATTAATTAAATTCTCATGTTTTATGATGAAAAGAAGAGATAGGCATTGTAGGCAATGTCTTCAGCTTACTGATTAGTTTATTACTCTTGTCTAGGGCCTTTCTTACAGGTCCCATAATGGTAAATAATTGCATGAACATAATTGGACAAACTGTAAAAATGCTGTCTAGGAACACGGTATCACTTCTTATCAGTAGGTGCAGGTTCTAATGAGTTGCAAAAAGAAGAGTTAGACCATCATAGTTAGCTTCTGTTACATAGGAATTATGTACTAACGTCTTATACCTACCAAGTAAGTTGTTAGTAGTTGGATAGTCGAAGTTGGATTAATAGAAATGTCTTTACAGCACTCTCTGCTTAGAGACTGTTTTATATTCTTACATGCAAGCATGTCAGATTGTACTCAAGGTAGTTCAGTGCACAATTTCTGGGCCAGTTTCAGCTCTGGGTGAAACGCGACCAATCCATCTGTTTGGCAATCGGTCATTCAGTAATGTCCGGACTTCGTTGTGGAAGTGAGGTGAAGCACCATTTTGTTGATATATGAAATCAGCACTATCACTCTCCAGCTGTGGCATCAGCCACTCTTCTAACATGTCCTGACACGGTGGGTCCGAGAAAAAAGAAAGGGCCGTACACCTTTGACTTGGAAAGTGCAACGACAAAGACGACATGCAGCTCTTTTCCTGGCCTCCACGTTCCCCTGACTTAACACCGTGTGACTTCTACCTGTGGGGGTATGTTAAAGACTCTGTTTGTGTACCTCCATTACCGGAAAATCTGCCAGAGCTAAGCGCCCGCATCATTAACATCATCGCTGCAATCGATATGGATACACTTAGCCGTGTGTGGGACGAATTGGACTACCGGCTTGATGTCTGCAGGGTCACAAGAGAGGCCCATATCGAGCACCAATAAGGTATGTTTAAAAACTTGGAGAGTTTCTTCAGACACTCGTATATTTAACAATTTTTTACGTTAAGTCGTTTGTCCACAAATAATTTTCGTAATCAATGAAGTCATTTATACTCACGCTGTAGTATTGTTGACGATATATCATATTGGAGATGTAACTGAGAGTTGTAGTTACTATTCATAGTAATAAATAATAAACACATCCAATTTGATTTTCAACAATGCATTTTTTTATACAAGCAGTTAAATTGAAAAAGCTTGAAAAACGCTACCTTAAGCTTCATTTCGAGTATGACTGTACTTTCTCGTCACCAGTTGTACTGCAGCAAATAACCTTGAACGAAATCTGCTCTCATTTTCGCTTGTCTGTTCGAGGACTTACAGGCGGTAGTTAGTGTTGGCCTAATCATCGACGGTTCGAACAGTCATGATGAATCATCATGCCCTGCAACTGTCTTTTGGTTTTAAATCAGAAACTTAAAGAATTGGTCTTAGAATCAGAACTCCCTCCCCTTCACCCAAGTGATATGCTATCGACCGGACCTACCTATCGAAAGCGAAAGCAAAAGGATTCACTTTACCCTCTCGTCCCATTCCAAAATGTTCATCGCGCATTGAGCATCCACAACATGATATGCATGTGATATAATAATTATTATTATTGTTGTCTGTAAATCAATACCAAAACTGAGATATCGTTCAAATGAAGTTCCCCCTCTTTCTTCCCTCCCATCGTTAACGGTCTGTCGACCAAGCTTGACCTCGAGTCGGCGCAAGCATTAGATCATGTGACCTGTATGGAATCAGTGTTGCCAACTTGGGGGGTTTTTTCCCCCAAATTGGGGGAAAAACTTTTCCAGGGGGGGGATTTTTGGGGTGTTTTTCTAAACTACGTCATTAGAATTTATTTTCAAAATTAATTATAGTGAAAGTACTGTGTTGTGTAATTGAACAATGAATATTATACAGTAATTATGAATCCTCTCTTCGGCCGTTATTGCATCCTGCAAGAATGTTTCCTCACTTGCTCTCTTTATTACTCCTATCATATTATGACGCTCTCTCCCGCCAGTCGTCGCTTGCACACGTGTTCTCCATGTCTCTCTTCAGTGACGTCGCCAGGATTAGAGCAAGGGGGGTGTGAGCTGTAAAAATGTGGTACATAAAAAATCCAAAATGTTCTTTCATGCACTTGCGCGCATACTATATATCTGTTTATTATTATTATTATTATTATTATTATTATTATTATTATTATTATTGTTATTCATCACATCCATTACGATACACTATGGGACATAGTTTTTTCACATCCAAGAAATTGTTTGTTTTAGTTCTTCAAAATAATTTATGCCCATTATTTTGTTAATAAATTGCCCTTTGGGGTGCGGAAAGGGGTGCTCCGATTTTTTATGGAGTGCTTGCGCACTCTTTCGCACCCCCTAGCGACGTCCCTGTCTCTCTTATGTCATGGCCTACGCAATACTGTCTGCAGTAAAATGGAGTTAAACAAAATTTATGCTTTTGATACAACTGATTTTCATTTATTTTATATTTTTTATGTTTCCTTAATTAGATTTCATTTTCTATTAAATATTATAAGCAACAATTGCCAGTCACGTGAACTAAGAATAACATTTTTAGTTTTAAACTGTCCGCTTGCCCGAGTAAACGTCGGCTCTCAGTGCAAGGTGCAAGTGTTATGAACTTTCAATGTACTGTGGCAATACTTGCAAAACGCAACACATTGTTGTCCCGATGGATAAGGAGTCAACCAATCGTAATGCGAGGACGAATTATGAGAAAGACAAATTAATTAATCATTAATTTAAAATAATATATGATTTTGTATTGCTATTTTTAGGCCTATCAATTTATTTATGAAGCAATTTCAAGGATACGTACCGTTATTTTAATAATTAAAAATCCTTACACATTGGAATTAAATCATTTTTTTTTTTTTTTTTTTTTTACGTATACGAGTAAATATCAACTCTGTAACATAGTACATGTTAAGTCGATACAAAATATTAACTTACTTTTCAACAATGAATTTGTATAATTTCGAGGGAAAAATTGTTCCGGGGCCGGGCATCGAACCCGGGACCTTTGGTTTAACGTACCAACGCTCTACCAACTGAGCTACCCGGGAACTCTACCCGACACTGATCCAATTTTTCCCTCTATATCCACATACCTCAAAGTGGGCTGACAACCGTCAAGCAACCAACTTCGAGTACATACTAACTCCGTGTGACTTAAATTGTGGTTTTCTGTTAACCAACAGTGACGTGTATTATGCAAATCAATATTTCAGGTATAACTCCCTGTAAAGTTGATTTGAATAATTTCGAGGGAAAAATTGTTCTGGGGCCGGGCCGGCCGGTTCCTGGGTAGCTCAGTTGGTAGAGCGTTGGTACGTTAAACCAAAGGTCCCGGGTTCGATGCCCGGCCCCGGAACAATTTTTCCCTCGAAATTATTCAAATCAACTTTACAGGGAGTTATACCTGAAATTTTGATTTGCAACGAATTTGTCTTCCAGAGCTTTGAATATTTTTGAATATCTTCCTTTTTTTCCTTGAATGCCATATTTGAACACAGTATGCAACTAATGCAGCGCAAACACTTAAAAATCAAATTCTCAAGAAATCGTCTTTCGGTGCAAGAACATAGGCTACAGCATTGTACTCTGAGTACCGGTATTCTATTCTATTGCATGAGTGTGAATATTTTCTTCTATTCATTGATGTATGTATAATCACATTTACTAATTTTTATGTTGCGGTTTTTCCAAATACAAATTTTAAAATGTAGGGTGGGGGGGAGGAGATTGTCTGAATTTTAGGGAGATTTTAATATGGTATAGGGGATTTTCTTGTTCCTTGGTTGGCAAACCTATATGGAATTTCCTTCCTTAGCAGTTACCGATTTTATGATGCAATCATGCTGCTCGACAAGTTGCAACAAGCTTGCCTGCAGACATTGATCAGCTTTCTGGTGGAGCAGTTGTGCATTGTCTGAGACTTGAGAAACGATACAATAGAGAAGTGCAAAAGCTTCAGAATGTCAAGAATTTTGATGATTTTGTTCAGTTGCTTTCTTTTGGTACCTGCTACAATGGGTAAGCATCTTTATTGGCAGTCTTGAATTGTGGAAATTTCAAATGAATATAAATTATTTTACTTCAATTTTAAGTTCTCTGTGTTATGTGTAACTTTTAAAAAGTGACCGAGTTCTCTGAAGTATGATTGCGTGAAACGCCTTTATTCTTGATATGTGATTTTTATGTTAGGTTAAAATGAACATAAGGATTAAATAGATAAATAGTACCACAGGGAGGATGACCACACCCTATTCAATAATTGAATCGACTTTTGCAAAAAGGACATTTGTTACATGTTTGTCAAAATAGGTTTTTTCATGGAAACTGTAACTTAATTGATAGCCACTGTAATAATAATATGAGTAAATTATAACAATATACCAGTCATATTTGTAGCTAACTTCATGTAACAAGAATATCAAGTTCCAATTTTAAGTTTCCTACTTGCTATTGTGTTTTTCTTCAATATCTCAAAACATTAAATTTGTAACATATGTCCTTTCAGCAAAAGTCGATTCAATTAGATAATTGAGGGAAACGGGCTTCGTGGAAAACTACGAAAACTTTGATTTCTGTTTTCATGGTACCGTTACCATGGTACCGTTCATGACTATATGCAGTCATTGGTGCAAAAAAAAAAAAAAAAAAAAAGTAAACCTAAAGCCTTCTTTGGTGCACGATGGCCTTTTCTTTTTAGGCTTTCATGGAGAATGTGATCATATTTACACTTTTGGGTATGTAGTTACAAAGCGTTGGAAATGTTAAGTTCAAGGACACATTGGAAAACTTAAAAGTCTAATTCTGATCTAAATTTTGTCAAAACGTTACAGTTTTCTCTCCTTTAGTTCGAATAGAGACATTTCACGTCAAAATTGAACTGATTAGCACTATACAGAACTAATAAATCGCCTATACTCTGCGTCCCCATTCATGCGTTAACGCTTATGGGATAATGCTTTCCATAGAAAAAAATTGTCACATTGAAACACATTTGAGTTTGCCCTATTTTTTTGGTACCCTCTGAATAAACGTTTTAAATCTGTCCCGTTTTTTCATTAAGATTATCAAGGGAGAACCCGGATTCTTCCCAAATCAATAGTGGGCTTGCATTATAGTTTACTAATCACACAATCAGTTAATCACAATAGTCTATTCGTAGCTGCCGTTGGTGCCTCTTCTGTACAAGGAATGACGGAAAGTTCATTCAGTAGGTATTGTGATAAAGTTTCGCAGTACCGGTATGGCATTATTAGGCCGGTTACACACTATACCGAGAGATGTGTAATGTGAAATGTGTGCCGAGAAATGCGCGAGCGAGGCGAGACAGCATTGTCCACACACAGCGCCGAGAAATGTGTAATCGAACCAAGAGTGCAGAATAGAACATAGTTGCCAGTGTCGCGCGGTAGCCAGCTTAATTTTGTGGCTGCAAACCAAAAACATGTTTTTATCATATTATACAACTCGTAGAAGCTAGTGAAACGAAAGAAATTTGTGCCTTTCTTTGGTGTAATTTTTCTGGAGAAATACCGTTATTCCCTCACTATATTAAACGGCATGTAGGAAATTGTATTTCACTTTATCGCGAAACGGAATGGTACTGTTCACTTTTTCATGACCAGGAATAGCATTCTCTTCAGTCCAATAATGCAACCCTTTCATCACGAGTAGGCCTACAATGATGAAAACTGAATCCTTAATAAATTATCGTGTTGACTAGCAATGGGATTGCCAGTGGGCAGTACCCATAAACAAGTGTCAGGTTATTTTATTTTCTTTTTTCGGTTTGTTATTCCCAACTATAATGTATTTATTTATGTACAATAAAGTTTACTTCAATTGTTTAAAAAAAATCATATCTTTTCATTGTTAAGTATTATGTGATCATGAAGTCATAATTTCATTCGTAGCCAATATTATGTTGATTGGAATTGCAAATTAGAAACCTAACCTAATTAATGTCTGATTAAATCGGTTATCTTCTTCCATATTTATTTTCTTCTTTTATTTGAAAACCTCCCCCGAATTTGGACATAACGAACAAAACTGTAAATTGATGTTTCAATAGAGAGGAAAATTATTTCAGGAGCATATTTTATTAGTGCTTTATTCACTATCACAATCATTTCACTAAAAAGGGATAAACATTTATTCAGCCATTGAGTTCAATAATTTGTTATAAATAAATGCTTTAAAATTTCTTTTCCTATCTACGATGTTACATTCCTTTTTCCGACGACGTCTTCAATTTAGTATTATTATAGTTATCGTCTCGTGCATCATACTTATTTGTATGACACCGATAAATTTCAATGGCCGTTCTGACATATTAGAACAATTTTGCTATTTTATGAATTTGAAACAGCTGAAAAATGTTTTAGCGATATCTGTGTGTAATCATAATCGTTGACAGAGGTCGAATGTGTCTTGAAAAATTCGCTGGGCTAGCGATCAGAACGAGAAATGTGTTTACCTCGCGCGAAGTGAGCGAGAAACTCGTTGTAGTGTGTGATGTTCCATTTAAAACAATGCTTTCGATCTGACACATTTCTCGGCGCACATTTCACATTACACATCTCTCGGTATAGTGTGTAACCGGCCTTAATATTGTGCGTTTGTGATAATTTTTTATTTACTAAAATTCCATAATTTTGTATTTGAAAGTTGGCAACACTCCCCATACCAGACACACTATAAGACTTCTTTTATAAGTATGACTGCTCCCTCCCCTACTGCAGCAAATAACCTTGAACCCTGGACTTGAACCAACGAGTTGCCTTGAATAAACAATCGAGCTATCGTTTGCTCTTGTTTGTTGCGAGCAACGAGTTTAGAAAGAGAGATGGCGTGATGTTTGGACTCTCCGTACAGTAGACGAAAAAGTACAAGCTTTCAACAACTTTGTTATTACATTATATGACAAACATGCCCCAATAAAAACTAGACGCATTACGAGACCTCCAGCTCCCTGGATGACTACAGAAATCCGATCATTGATGAGAGACAGAGACGAAGCTTTTCGGAAATTCAAGAGACTAAAAAGTGACATAGATTTCTTGCGGTACAAGCGACTAAGAAATATGACCACACAGACGATTAGAAATGCTAAGCTTAGACATGCTTACAGCCTCATTGAACCTGATATTAGAGCATCCGATATGTGGAGAAATGTTAGGTCAATGGGACTGGGACAATCTAAATCACAAATTGACAATACTATTTGTCTAGATGATTTAAACAATTACTTCACATCCACCACTACCCACGCACCTGACGCCGCAACGAAACAACAGACTATTAATGAATTAATCTCTACACCCGCCCCAGCACGAGACAAGTTCTTCTTTTCCTACATAACACCTTCTGACGTAAAATCAGCACTAAAGCGCATCAAGTCAAAATCACAAGGAGTAGACAGTATAAATATAGAACTTCTGAACAAAATTATGGACATAATTCTTCCGATACTAACCCATATATTCAATGCATCTATAATGACTTCACATTACCCAGACATATGGAAAAAAGGCTATTGTTCGTCCCCTTCCTAAAATTAAGTTACCTGTAACACCTAATGACTATAGGCCAATTAGTATTCTTCCTGTTCTCTCAAAAGCTTTGGAAAGAATTGTGCACAAACAACTGACAGATTACCTCAATACTCACAATATTCTTGACCCTTACCAATCAGGCTTCAGAACGGGACACAGCACATCGACTGCACTGCTTAAAGTGACTGAGGATATACGTGAAGCTTTAGACAAAGGACAGATCACAATACTAACACTTTTAGACTACTCCAAAGCCTTCGACACTGTAGATGTTGACTTACTAATTGCAAAATTAAGAGTACTGCATTTTTCTGATAATGCGTTAGCGTGGATGGACTCCTATCTTCGTGAACGCCAACAGTGCGTGTCTATTATTAATCGTTATTCCACTTGGCGTACCACGAAGACTGGCGTACCACAAGGCTCTGTCCTAGGACCTTTACTATTTTCTATTTATATTAATGATATTTCTTCTAATCTAACATCCTGCCGACACCATATTTATGCTGACGACATATAAATCTATCTGCATACTCGACCTAACTACATAAATGACGCCATAACTAAAGTTAATGATGACTTGAATTCTATATCCATATGGTCGAAAACGCACGGACTTAATTAAAATGCAAGTAAATCGCAGGCAATCTTAATAGAACATCAAAGATCGAAGTGTGACAAACAAAATTTGCCACCGATAATTGTAAATAATACTACTATTCCATACAGTACGACTGTGAAGAACCTTGGTATTTATATGGATTGTTACCTGGAATGGAATGAACAAGTGAATCACACTTCCAAAAAAATATTTTCCATTATTCGCTCATTAAAGCGACTGAAGAACTTTCTTCCTGTTAAATTAAAATTAATCCTTGTACAAACACTCGTGATGCCACACTTTGACTACTGCGATATTATATTAAGTAACCTAAATGCAAATTTGAGCAACAGGCTACAACGTGTGCATAATGCGTGCGTCCGTTATATTTGTAATATTCGTAAGTATGATCATGTTTCCCCGTCTTTCCAAACTCTGTCTTGGCTAAAGCTAAGCGATCGACGAGCCCTGCATTCTCTTGTTCTCTTATTTCAAATTCTGCGCACCGCTACCCCAATATATTTGGCTTCTCGTTTTCAAAATTTATCCGCATATCATCAGCTAAGTACAAGATCTCATTATAACAATTTACTCATTATACCCTACCACAAGACATCTTTATATTCTTCATCCTATACAGTTTCAGTTGCTAGAAATTGGAACTCGCTTCCGAGTGATATAAGGGGTTGTTGGACAATAGCTTCATTTAGGTCAAAATTACATAAATTCTTACTTAACAGATGAATTGCTGATTAATATTTGTTACTTATAATGAAACTAACATCTGTCCATTCTTATTATTATTATCTTTAATTTCTTTAAATAGATTTACAAAACCTCTAATGGCAATTACATTAATATTCTCATTATAGAAATAGAAATATATATATTCTCCCTGTAACATAGTCCTAGTAAGCTTATATTAAATTAATTTTCATCATTTTACTAACTATCTCAAATATTAAATTAATTATAATTGATTGAATTAAATTAGCTCATAAATTAAGTTACTACTTTACCTTATAGATTTATCTAAATTTAAATAAATGTGTAGTGAAGATTATTGCTGGAGAACCTTTTAAGTGTAGTGAAAATATTTGTAATGTAAATTTATGTATTGTAATGATTAAGGCTGGTTGAGTGGAAGAGAAGGCCTTATGGCCTTAACTCTGCCAGCGAAAATAAAACATTATTATTATTATTATTATTATCGTTGGATGCGAGGCGGAAGTTCGAGTTCGTTATTTCTTCGACGCTTGGTTCGAAGTCATTATCGTTATCATCATGTCCTGAACTGTCTTTTGGTTTTCAATCACAAAACTTAAAGAATTGCTCTCAGAATCAGACTTCTTCACTCTTTCACTGCCCTTTGAGAGCATTCACTACCAAACTGAGAGATCGATCAAATTATAAGTTGATTCCATGGATGAATAATTCTCTCTCCCTCCCTCCCCATCCCCTTCGTTCACCCACCCTCTCTCTCTCTCTCTTTTTTTTTTTTTTTTCAATTTGCATCTATAATGATATCTTTTATCTAATCATTGCAGTACTTTTAAGACCATGCTCAAATTTTTTATAGGCTAGTCTACTATGATTAACGATTCTCATGAAGTAAAACCTTATAGCGCGTAAATCTTCTACATCACAAATTCTGAAGTTAAGCATACTATGAAGCAAATTGTTTCGCAGTCAGGTTTTCAGGAAGTGACGTACAGAGTCTTCACCAACCGAGGCATTGGCAATAGCAGACAGTATTAGACGAAATGTAAGACAGTAATCCAAAATATGTCATTTTTATGTATTTTTATTTGAGCAATGTGATCTAAATACATTTTCATTTAAAATGAGATTTAAAGACAAACCGCGAAATATTTAATTTTATGTATTTTTGTCAAAATATGCGGTTTATGATGCAACACTCAAAATATGTATTTTTATGTGGCATAAAACTTCGGAATTACGTTCATAAACATGTGATAAATTGTCATACGAAGTTTCAGCGATGTCCAATACAGCAAAAAAAAAAAACCATGTGAAAACATAAAAATCCGGACCCTAATCAGTCTTGGTCAAGTTTGACCTTGAGTCAGCTTGTGCACGTCACGTGATCAGTATGGAAATTACCACCTTCTGCAGTTCACGATTTTATGATGCAATCCTAACCCCAGTGCGGTTAGCGTATCTATACATAGGCACTTAGGCAGACGTGGCACGTTTCTTCTTCCGAACAGGTGTGGTCGGTGTATTAGTCAATCGATACACTAGTGGATTAAGCGTAACAGCTTCAGAATGCCAAGAATTTTGATAATTTTGTTTAGTTTTTTTGTTTTGGTACGGTACATTTAGCAATTGGTATGCATCTTTATTGGCAGTCTTATTTGAAATTCCCGAAATTTCAAATTAATTTAAAATGGGCCTGTTTTAAATCATATATCCTATGTGTAACTTTAAAAAAGTGACAAGAGATATTTTATGAAGTCCCTCGGATTCCAGGAAACGTCATTACGTCGAAGTCAAGACTGATTCACTCACTCCTTTCTTTTCCACAATTTTCACCGTCCATTGAGCATTCACAATATGATATATTGTACGTATTCTATTACAGTTGCCCCTTTCATCATTTGTCAAGCTTGACCTTGAGTCAGGTCATGCTGTCATGCGCATGTGACCTGCATGGAATTCCCCTCCACTTACAGATAACGATTTTATGACGCAATCACAATGCAGTTGTTGCAACACAGCAACAAGCTTAACTTGCAGACGTGGAACATACTTCTTTCCGAGCAGGTGTGATCGGTGGACTTGTGAAACTGTACAGTAGTGGAAGAAGTTGAAAATCTTCAGAATGTCAGGAATTTTTATAATTTTATTTAGTTCATTTCTTTTGGTACCTGCAACAACGGGTAAGCATATTTATTGGCAATTTTGGGAAAATAGCATGTAAATGTTAATTATTTCATTTAAATTTTGAGTTCTCCGTGTTCTAACTTCAAATAAGTGACAGGCTCTTTATGGAGCCCCTTGAATTGCTTGAAAGTCTTTATTCTTGGTATGTAGTTTTTAGGTTAGGTCAGAATAGACATACGGTAACTAAATATAGGTACCGTAGGGTACGAACACGTTGACGATGGTAGACTAGCTGGTAGAGTAGCTGGTAGCGGTAGTGGGGGAAATGAATCGCTAGAATCATATGACACCGCACACGTTGACTCATGGATGGTCGCTTTACTGCTAGCTTTCCAGCACCCTGTAAGCTCCAAGAATGGTTTCAGTCATTCTTTCAAGCTTGCAGCGCAAGTCTCGGCGTGGAGCAGAGAGGCATTGGAGAGGTGATCTGTGGACCAGATGTCAATGATGACTTGTGTAATTAGTAGAGACGACTTTTATAAATTATTTGTGTAATTCGTGCTTTTTAATTTACACAAATTTGTATTCTATTTTAAACTACGCGCGTGTGATTTACTTTTGACGTTAATTGGCCGTAACTCGGTAACCAGTAAAGATTTTGAGGAGCGGTAACTTTTAAAACGAATTTCCATTCTTACTCAACATTTTTCTCGCTTTGACCCCCCATCTAACGTGAAAAACAAAAAAGTTTACCGCTTACCGCAAATTTTTTTCTGTGAGCAGATCACTTCAAAGTTAGTATTTTTTTTCTCACTTTTAAAAACAATATTTTGACTTCGAATTGTTTTCTATGCTTCCCTTGGACATTGACCTATCAATACAAAAAATTGCAGCGCGATTGTTTGAATATCATAGATGCTACGACGTGATAAGTTAAACGGAGCGGGAAATATCATTCTTGATTACTCCGACTATCAGCCAGCGGCCTGTCAAGCTCCGCCTTGAGCATACCGCTTGCTTCACTCGTGGCGGGAACCCTGTGTCAGTGGTTGTAAAGTTTTAAAACACTGCACGCATTGGATGTAGAAAAACGTATTGCTCGTGTGTTCGAAAGACCTGCCACGACATTAACTTTTCGTATAGATTCAAAACTGGAGGTAGAATTTAATTAATTTTTTAATTACAAACTACTAATGAATTCGGATGAAAGGACATCGTCGTTCACCAATAGGCCTGATTTGCAGTCTTCGACCTCATTTCAAGAGTTTAATCGCTTTCTTCTGTATGTGCCTTAATACCACGAAAAATAAAAAAATAAACAAATAAATAATAACTAATATCAATAAAATTATTGAGAATGTTCACTAGGCACTATTTTGTAAGAATTGTACTGTTTACCTCAGTGTGAGTATAAGCCGTTCTTCCAGCAAAATAGGATTCCCTGGCAATTTTTCCAAGTCTTCTGTATGAAATCTTTGGTTAAATAGAGAAGATAATCGAAAGTTTCGATTTCCACTCTCGGGTAGCTAATGCATTTTTCTGGAAAGTTCCGCAGATATTTAAAAAGATAATATTCACCAAACGCAACCCTTTATTATTTATAGGATGAAGGGAACACTCGAGAGAAAAGAATTCTTGTAATAATAATTACTTTGATTCTGCACTGTGTAATAAATCAAATTCGTCCTCACTACTTGAATCCCTTGAGATATCAAGTCTACACAGAGATTCCAAGGAGATGACCTAATCAGCTGTGAGTCAGCTGAGAGATTAAAGCGACCTGCAAACAAGCTCCAATTTGTGCGCACCAAGCTTCCTTGTCTTTCATAAACACTGCTAGCGGAGCCTGCTAGCTTTAAAGCTAGGCGCCAACGTGTTCGTACCCTGCATCCTATCCAATAATCAGATAATGGAACAAGACAAATCGCGTGGAAAATACGAAACACTATGGTCATCTTAGATTCCGTACGTACCATGAGTGACGTCCCTAAATCTTTCATGTTTTTTTTTTTCTCTCTCCTCCCCACGGAGAATGTGATCAGAATACATTTTTAGGTTCGGTACAGTATGTAGTTACGAAAGGTTGGAAATGGCAAGTTCCAGGATACAGTGAAAAACCCAAAAGTTTGATTCTGATCTAAATAATTTATATCGCAACGTAACAGTTCTTTATCTCCTGTAGGTCGAATATAGACGTTTCACGTCAAAAATGGAACTGGTTAGCACTATGCAGAGACTAAAATGTATTTAAGACTTTTTTTTTTAGTATGGCTACCAGTACTGCAGTAAATAACCTTGACGAAATCCAGCTTTTGTTTGCATCTTACGAGACAGTAGTTCGTAATAGGCCTAGACATCGACGCTTGAGGCGTATTAGGGATGGGAGGTTATTCCAAAATAACCGGTTATTTTCGGCTTATTATTATTATTGTTTGGAATTTTAAAGTCAGAAAATTAGGGGAAAAAAACTGATAGGTTATTTACAATGGAAATCAAATAACAATTAGCAATTAACTGTAAACCAACCGGAAGATAGTTGAAAGAATGTCATTAGACGTTGAAGATCATCAATGACGTCCGAGTACAAATATATGAGTACAAATAATAAGAGGTTATGAAATTGAATTTAGTTAATTAACTTACTTCACTTACATTAGTCATAGTAAGATAAATAAAAATATCAAAATTGCATAATAATAATAATAATAATAATAATAATAATAATAACCTTGATTAGAAACATTTTGACGGGCAATTTATTCTCCTATAACCAATAAATATTGACGTCAAAATTTCTCGCCGTTTGAAATGCTTCAATACCCGCAGATTAGTGTAAGTCAATCAGAGATGGATAGGCATACGGTCTTACTAATAAAAACTCTATATACAGACGTTTAACTGTCTTATACTTATACAATGAGTAGCTCGTTTATAAGTCTTGTGTAAATTCCTTACTAATAATCACTACATACGTCGTGTATTAACAGTATAACTGTTACACAGCTATGTCATAGTTTTGTCATTACTTGTTACGAAAGGTAATAGAATATCTGAGGTTCTCTATTGCATCCGGTAGAGCGCTCTAGTGTGGCGTGTTAAATATCGATAGTACAACTGGCTCTAATCGATTACCACACTACATTTTGGTCAAAGAGTACAAGCTACAGCAATTTTATTCTAATAATTCTATAATCTTTGGTTTGTTCTTCTATGGTTACAAGGTAACCATCACAGTCTAAGACATACAGTCACGAAACTTCAACACTTTTTCTGCCAACATTCGCGACACTAGCGCCCAAGCGGCAGGCAAGGCACTGGCCATAGTCTCGTTCAGCCGGCACGTGCTTTAAAGGGATGCGAGATGTTATAATAACGTTTTAATCATGCATCGGAATAAAGGCAATGTGTGCAATGACGAAAATTGCAGTAACAACAAGTTTAAATCTCCGAATTTGTCGTTCTTCAGATTCCCTAAAGACCATGAGAAAATCATAACTCAGGAATAACCAATAATCCACGTTGTAGGTAGCCTACGTATTGTGTTCTATAAAACATTATTATTACTTATCAGTTACCTATTTGTATGTCAGGAAGGAGAGTTTAAATAAAAACAAAGTAAATACCTGTTACAATATATTATTTTTTTGTAGAAATCATATGTGTAAATGTGTAACCATTCCGATTTTGGATAATGTATCTACAGTTTTTAATGCAAGTAATTCCGTACTTTTTGTATTCGTGTTTTTTTTTCTATATATTTTTCAAAAGTTGAACGTTATATTGCATTCAAGTAGGGATCATGGTGTTAATTTTTCAAGAATTCATGGAGTATTGTAATCCTTTTGCAAAATATTCATTTCTTGAATAAATCCAGACTGTGTCGATAGATTTCTGATGTGTTGGTGTAGATTCATGTGGCAGACGTATTAAGTTCTCAAGAGCCTTTTTAAATTTAATATAAAAAGCAATCTTTTCTGTAATAATTTGTATGACTGCTATTGGTGTTGATTTTACATTCCCAGTGATTATTTGAGCTGTTCAGAGCAGAAGTGGTGTAAGTCAAAATTAGGTAATGATGTTTAAAGTAAATATTCTGTAAAATACAGCGCAAAGTAGCAATTAATATATCCTTCGTGCTATTCACTGACAACTAATAGTTTAAATAAATTCAATATTAACTGCTACTTTGCGCTGTATTTTAAAGAATGTTTACTTTAACCCTCATTACCCATTTTGACTTACACCACTTCTGCTCTGAAAATAAAATTAGGCCTACATTTTCTGAGTTAATTGAAGTCACAATTTTTTCAACAAAATTGTGTGTTCATTTATTTGTTTTCACCTACGTCATATTAACAGTAAGGGCATGTAAATTACTTATTATATAGGTAGGATAAGTTAAAATTAGGCATTATGTGTGAAAACTGGAAATGTAATGTAAAATGCGGTAAACTTGCCATAAACATTTAAACCATAATATCAGCACTATTTGTCACTCAAAATAATAAAGGAAATACCGGTTCTTAAGAAATGAAAAATAATAAACTTCATAAATCAATGTCTGTCATATTAAGGTTTAAATCTTCCCCTTTTTTATTTTCAAGTTTACCTCAGCGGCCGAGTTTACCCCAATTTGCGGTATGGAAAATAGTTAATTTCTCAGGAAATAGGGAGAGGAGTTCACCACGCAATGTAACCTACAATTTTGAAGCTACTAATTTTGACTCTTCTCACAGGAAATATAGAGTTCTAATGATTCATAAATATATTCAGGAATGAATTTAATTAACCATCCACGTACGAACAATTATATTATTTCAAACCATGATACGTGAACAGTTCCATGATTCAGTTGTAAGGAGCAGAAAGAATTACGTTTATTCTCAGCTTCTGAAACTTGTAGATTAACTGCGTGTGAAATTCTTCTAGGATTCTAAATTAAAATTAATAAGAATCATATACACTTACTGTATAGCATAAAATATAAAACAAATTACGCAAAACCAGTTTTCTGATATGTTATCATATGTCGTGTGCACACTTTTAACTTGCCTGCCGCTAGAGGGCTACTGTCGCGCCAGCTGTCAAATGTTGGCATATTTTATACGTATGAGTTGCGTGACTGTATGTCTTAGACTGTGGTAACCATCATCAGAAAATGACAGTCGATACGAACAGCTGTTAGAGGAGCGGCCATTTTTTCGCTATATACAACACTTAAACAGGGGGTTTCGGGTATATAACTACTGCAAAGCAGTTCCCATTGTATAGTTACAGCCTGTTTATACGTCCATAGCTTATTCACGGTTTATTAGTAACGTTTTCTGTCTCAACTCTGCATAAGTCTCGTATAAAAACTATACACGGTTTATTAGTAAGACTGATAGATTATTGGTATTAAATCGAAATCTCATTTCATTTTGCCATCTATGGACAGATGAAGTAAGTAAAGCAGTAACCCATAATCATCTAGGAATGGCCTACGAGACAATTTGCATAGAGTACGAAATAATAAATGTAAACGATGTTCGACTGACATTAAATTTGAGATAGACTTAAAATATATTTGATTTAATGAATATTTTAAAAAATAATCGGTCGTCCGGTTATTGAGGAAAATAACCGGTTATTAGGTTAAACCGGCAAGCAAAAATAATCGGTAATTAACCGGTTAACCGTATAAAAATAACCAGATATTTTTGCCCATCCCTAAGGCGTATAGTAGTCATGAACATGAATCATCGTGTCCTGTAACTCTTTCTTTCTCCAAAAATTGTCCCTTCCGTTGAACATTCATAATGTGACGTAAATTATGAGTAGCCTTTCTTATTATCTGTAAATCAATACCTGAACTGAGATATGGATCAAATTAAATTGCCCCTCTTTCTTCCCTCCCGTCGTCATCCGGTCTGTTGGTCAAGCTTGACCTTCAGTCAGCTCGAGCTCATGCACTATGTCATGTGACCTGTATGGAATTCCCGGCCTTTTGCAGTTAACGATTTTATGACGCAATCATGTTGCAACAAGCTTTGCTTACAGACGTGGCACATAGGTATATACTTCCGTTCGAGTAGGTGCGGTCGACTTTTGAAATTATACACTACTATTTTTTTTACAGTGAATGAAGTGCAGGAGCTACAGAATGTCAGGAATTTTGATAATGTTGTTTAGTTCCTTTCTTGTGGTGCCTGCAACAGCAGGTAAGCATCTATATTGGCATTTTTGCTGAGGTAGTTCTCTTCGTGTTGTATACCTTGCACATACGAATCCGTGACCGGTTAGGTTAGGTTAGTTCAGGTTTTTGTTATGCCTTGCATATATGATCAATTGCATGTCCACAAAAATACCTTATAAATTCAGCTTTCACTCACGAAATCACTAGAACTACCTCGATGCTAGTTTCGCCAAAAAAAAAAAAAAAAAAAAAAAAGGGACATGAGATTTATGAAGTCCCTTGGATTACTTGAATCATCTCTATTCTTGGTATGTAGGCCCAATTTTTAAATTGGATAAGGTTCGATTTAAGGATTAAATAAATACTACCGCAGGTACGATGAATGATTAAGCCTACTCAGTATCCAATAATTACAGTATAGATAATGGAGCAAAACGGGATAATTAATGGACGAATTAAAAAAGGGAGCGAAAGGGAAGAGAGACAGTATTAAAAGGTAGGGGAGACTGTTGTTCCTTTAGCATAGTGTACCTTTGAACATTTTTTGTTTTTTTAATTTTTACTACTACCTAGAGGACTCAAACTGAAGTAGATTGTAGGAAAAGCCGCTAAATAGCTCTGGTCGTAGTTTTGGTTTGATTTATTGCAAAGTGTGAGTTCTGTAAACGAAAGAATCTTTTTTAGTACCAAAAGTAAATATTTCGTTCATTGGTATATGTTATCTAACATAAAACCAGATTATATTTACGATGAAAGAGTAATTAAAAAAAATAAATAAAAAAAATATATAAAAAAATAATAAAAAAATAATAAAAAAAATAATATATACAGATTGTATTTGTTACCATCCATTAAGTACAATGTGTTTCGTATTATCTGGTGAGTAATAACATATTTTAATTTCCATGATTTATTTGAATCTATAGTTTTGGTAGCCACATTTGTTTAAACGTGCACCCTCTTGTACCTTTGAACACAGAACATCTTGTACCACGGAACATGTTCCAAGGTACATAATACTATTGGTTTTTGTTTTTATTTTATTTTAAGGTCATGCCACGAACTAAATTTGGAATTAAGAGGTCTCCCAATTGATCCGGATGCCTTGAAGAACGTTGTTGAAGCAGTTATTGCTCCTCCAGGAAATAAAATCTCAATCAGAGCAGCCTGCTCTGGTTTATGATTGCAAATACATTTTAAATATGATTGTCAGTTCTTACAACTATATTTCCACCTATATTACATGTGTTCCAACTTACAAGAGGGTATGTTCTAAGCAGGGGCGTATTTTGCGGGCTACCGGGGCTACCGGCGGTAGCCCAAGGAAATTACAAAAGACAAAGTTTATAATATAACATAATGTAATAATTTTGTATTATTAGTTTTACCATAGTAATTAAAATTAAAGTAATTGTTAGATATATTTTGTGTAATAATAGGGTCAGCGGTAGCCCAAACCCTTTAACCAGTATACGCCACTGGTTCTAAGGTACATGAACCTGTTGTACCTTTGAACATATTACATTTTATTTTTTCCATCCTTAATAGATGTGTAGAACAATAAAATATATGCACGAAGTTGTAAAGGAATCTTTAATAATTATTTAAAGTATTTTTTAATTTAAAAAATATGATTTCCCAAAAAAAATAAATAAATAAAATGTGAAAAGTGTTTAAAGGTACAACAGTCTCCCCTACACGATCGCGCGTCCTTGGAAGACAATTTGGGGCTATGAGGGAGAATTTATGTGAGCTACAACCAAGCCTATTTGTCTTTAGAAAATTTGGAAGAGCAAAAGCTGAAAAATGAGTAACCTAACAGCTGCCCACATGAGGGAAGGATTGTTGCAAGATGAATGGAAGTAGGGCAGGGTATGCCAAAGATGTTATCTTGAGTAGAGCGGATGATCACTTGGGTCCCCTAGCTCGTGTCATGCGGGTGGCTTGCCCAAAAATATCCAAGGCGACATGCGAAATTCAAGGCTCTGTGTTGTGAAGTCTTTAACTTCGAAAATGTCGAAATTTATGTGGGGAGATGCACGTAGGCATGCTGAGAAGGGTACCAAATAATTTTTATTAGTAGAATTGTTTTGTCTCCCGTAAGGTAATGTGACCAGAGCAATGACATACAGACAATTTTCCACCCATCCCTCACTGCCTGCCGCTTGCAATACCAAGATGTGCTTGCCCCTCAATGTTAGTGTCTTCAGGATGCAATTGTAAGTTCCATCATCCTACCCTTTCTTCACAACATCATGAAAATGGAATTACGTCTCGCCTAAATACGCGATTCTCCAGCCCTTGGAACACAACTTACAGAGACGTTTCATGAATCTGTAATGCCAGACGACTATCCATGCAGATCCCATTACAGTTTGTTTCCTCTTTAAAGCGGAAACAAAATACGAGTTTTATTAGAAGCCGTCGCAGCGTATTTTTTTCATAAGGAAAATCACACACGTCTTGAAACTTTAGTTCTGCAGCAGTTGGTGGCATGCCTTTAAAAAAAAAACTTGTACATCTCACGCCTGATCAAGTCACAGCAGAAATCATACATTTTACTGAATTTAACCTTCTTGTTGCCAGGCTTTTTCGGCATCACAGAGCCTCTTTGCACGATTTTTCTAACAGTTTTCTTATCAGGTTTCATTATTTTAGCTGTCTCCGAAATATGACCCTTTCCTATATTGTTACTGGTAACATACTCATAGGCGTTACACACCAGCTCCTGGCTTTGTTTGTTCAAAGTTTTACTCACCTTCCTTTTATTCACGGAACCACTGGTGCATGATTGAAAATAACTTGCGGACACTGAACCACTGGTGCTCGGTTCAGTATCACTTGCGGACACTGAACATTGGTGCTCGGTTCAGTATCAATTGCGGACACTGAATCACTGGTCCTTGGTTCAGTATCAATTGCGGACACTGAATCGCTGGTGCTCGGTTCAGTATCACTTGCAGACACTGAATACTGGTGCTCGTTTCAGTATCACTTGCGGACACTGAACACTGGTGCTCCGTTCAGTATCACTTGCGGACACTGAACATTGGTGCTCGGTTCAGTATCATTTTCGGACACTGAACCACTGGTTGCTTGGTTCAGTATCAATTGTGGACACTGAATCACTGGTGCTCGGTTCAGTATCACGTGTGGACACTGAACACTGGTGCTCGGTTCAGTATCACTTGCGGACACTGAACACTGGTGCTCGTTTCAGTATCACTTGCGGACACTGAATCATTGGTGCTCGGTTCAGTATCACTTGCGGACACTGAATCACTGGTCCTTGGTTCAGTATCTATTGCGGACACTGAATCACTGGTGCTCGGTTCAGTATCACTTGCGGACATGAATCACTGGTCCTTGGTTCAGTATCACTTGCGGACACTGAATCATTGGTGCTCGGTTCAATATCACTTGCGGACAGTGAATCACTGGTCCTTGGTTCAGTATCACTTGCGGACACTGAATCACTGGTGCTCGGTTCAGTATCACTTGCGGATACTGAACACTGGTGCTCGGTTCAGTATCACTTGCGGACACTGAACCACTGGTGCTCGGTTCAGTATCACTTGCGGACACTGAACACTGGTGCTCGGTTCAGTATCACTTGCGGACACTGAACCACTGGTGCTCGGTTCAGTATCACTTGCGGACACTGAATCACTGGTGCTCGGTTCAGTATCACTTGCGGACACTGAATCATTGGTGCTCGGTTCAGTATCACTTGCGGATACTGAACACTGGTGCTCGGTTCAGTATCACTTGCGGACACTGAACCACTGGTGCTCGGTTCAGTATCACTTGCGGACACTGAACACTGGTGCTCGGTTCAGTATCACTTGCGGACACTGAACCACTGGTGCTCAGTTCAGTATCACTTGCGGACACTGAATCACTGGCGCTCGGTTCAGTATCAGTTGCGGACACAACCACTGGTGCTCGGTTCAGTATCACTTGCGGACACTGAACACTGGTGCTAAGTTCAGTATCACTTGCGGACACTGAACACTGGTGCTCGGTTCAGAATCACTTGCGGACACTGAACCACTGGTGCTCGGTTCAGTATCACTTGCGGACACTGAACACTGGTGCTCGGTTCAGTATCACTTGCGGACACTGAACACTGGTGCTCGGTTCAGTATCATTTTCGGACACTGAACCACTGGTGCTCGGTTCGATATCAATTGCGGACACTGAATCACTGGTGCTCGGTTCAGTATCACTTGCGGACACTGAATCACTGGTGCTCGGTTCAGTATCACTTGCGGACACTGAACACTGATGCTCGTTTCAGTATCACTTGCGGACACTGAAACACTGGTGCTCGGTTCAGTATCACTTGCGGACACTGAATCACTGGTGTTCGGTTGATTGAGGATCACTTGCGGACACCGAAGCATTTAACTCGGGGATTTCCTGCTATATGAACTTCTACGTTTAATTTCCATAGCCTCCACATTATTAAAATGGAGTTGTAAAAAAAAACTAAGTAATTTACACTATCCTACACAAAATAATGTAATAATAATTACAGCAGACTTTCAAATAGCGATGTTGGTGTTCCCTTTTATATCCACTTACCTCAAGTGGGTTGGCAAGACATAAGAGACCCAATATTGAATGCACACTTCTTCTGTGTGACATAAATTGTGGTTTTCTGTTAACGAGCAGTGACATGTATTATATAAATCGGATTTTTCAGAAGTAGCTCCCTGTAAAGCTGACTTGAATAATTTCAAGGGAAAAATTGTTCCGGGATTGGGTATCGAAACCCAGGACCTTTGAGAGTGCCAATGTTCTACCGACTGAGCTACCCTGGAACTCTACCAGACCTCAGGAAATAATTGAGCCGGGGACTGGTAGAGTTCCCAGATAGCTCAGTTGGTAGAGGATTGGCACGCTCACCAAAGATTCCAGGTTCGATACCTGACCCTGGAACAGTTTTTCCCTTTAAATTATTCAAAATATTAGTAGTAAGGAGAAGGTTATACAGGGACATCATTTTATTTTTTCTAACATTTTTAATATTAACTTGCCTATACCTCTGGATCAACGCCGTTTGCTACCCCTTTCCACGACTGGAATTCGATGATACTGGCGTAATATACAAACATCACTTTACTTGGGTATAGGAGGGAAGAAAAGTAGTTAATCCATTTACGTATACTAGGAAATATTGCACTTTTGAGTTTGATCATTTTCATTAGATTTTTAATTAAAATACAGTACAGTATTAACAATGAGTATTTTTACTCACGAACTGAGCTGTCCATGTGGACGTATTCATTATGTAGGGTATATTATACTGTCTACAGCACATTACCGTACAATATAGAGAATGAAGTTAAATGGAAAAATAATCATAATATGGATATTTAAACACATTTTTTTATGGTGGCCGTTCATTTCAGTTCTAATGTGCATATTATCGCATTATAGACTATTGTACCTGATCCCAATTACCAGTTTCGTTCTTCGTACTAGTAACTCATGTTGAAATAATTCTGTACCTACTCTATAAAAGAGTACTTTACGTACTGTAAATTCAATCTTCACTTCTGCCCAATCCGAAAAGATAAAATTACTCAGACATACTATCTACTCTCCGTCCAAGTGGTTATGTCGCAGGGTCGTAGAAAGGGAGGAAATCACGTGACAATTAATTACTTAACGAAGTCCTTTTATTTAAGTTATTTTAAACAGTTGTATAATATTACGTGGACGTCCAATTCCTAACAGAAATTAATGTTTTCAGAAAAGAGCTAAGACAGCCCAGCCACTAGCTGGCGAATAAAAGCTGAAGGGGGAAATCGGGATACAACGTAGGCAAATGGACGACAGTACCTGTGCGAAAATGATTCAATATTGAAAGCTTTTTCGTCACTGGAAAACGCGAACATATTTTTGGAACGTACTGTTTACTATGACCGTAAAGCTACTATGACTGTATATATCTGTGTGGAGGACGGTTGAACTTCATTAGTAGAAGGGGTGGGAGTGAAGTACATTCAAAAACTCAGTTACAATAAAAATTGAAGTAAAAATAAAATGATGTCCCTGTACTATAGTCCCGTCGCTCTAATTTCCGGCAGCCAATCATGTTGCAGATCGGCTACATTTAAATGTGTGCGTCTTGTGATTCGCTGATGAAGAAGTTAAGCATTTCCTAAGGTTGGATAAATACTTAATATAATCGCCCGCCATTTTGGCTCTTACGTTGGCGTTCGCAGAAAGCACACGAGGACGTTATTTGCCGCTCAATTATTTGCTGAATTACAGTGCGTTTGATTTATTATCATAGGAGCTACGAAATGATAATGTTTAACGGTGTGGCAAATAGATTCCTCATGTGGTAACTCGGCAACGAAAGAACAAAAATGGCGAACGAACGATACTACCTACCTAGATTTTATAGAGCCTTCACTTCCTAAGACGTAAGCAAAGAGGAGGAGTCACGCCGGAAATAACAGTGTCGCGACTATAAATAGTGATATGCAAATGCATATTTGTATCGGAGCTCATATCTTAATGAAACTTAGTAATTACATTTTTCATTAGGATGATTGACACATGGTTGATCGTGCACATTTATAATTTTTTTTTTTAGGTTTGTGCATATTTCGACATTAAAAGCTTATTATTTCATGGTATTTTTCATTTTTTGTAGCGAAAACTGTTTTCTGGACTTTGGTAAAACATATAATTGTTTACTTTAGCTAACAGTGCATTTTCTCGACAAAATTTTATTCAGAACTCCATGATTTGACTTGGGGAATATTAGAAAGTAAAACTGGGCGGAAAACAATAATTTTCATTTTGTCTAGTTAGTTGGTACTTACGACTTTAAGGTAAACCTACATATTTTTGGATTTGACTTCATTGTACGGTATAGTTAACAGGAAGCAATTGAAGTTAATGCGTTTGTTTTGATGTTACTTGTATAGAGGACGTTGTGATGTATTAATGACCTGGTCTGCCATTTTGCCTTGTATAAATTAATTTCCGTAGTTTATAAGTATTCCGGAAATCAAGTTGGGGAGTTCTGAATAAATATTCATGAAAGAAAATGAACTGTTTGTATCAAATTGGTTTTAATTAAATTACCTACAGCCAATAAGGCAGTAACTAAGAAATTAAAGTGATTGTGTTTATCTTTATGCCTAATAATTTGAATATTTCCCACTATATGGCTGGTATTTTGTTTTTCGTTAGATCCTATCCCTACCATGATAAGTTTGCCGGCGTTTCTGCTTTTAGTACATATTTCGACATTTTAAGTGCATATTTTAGGTTTTTTTTATAGTGCACATAATTCTCAACATTTTAATAAGCAGGGAAAGGGATTTGGAGTATTATAAAGAATGGTGAAACGTAGTATAGATATTCGTAGCTCAGTGACTGTCAAGCGAGCTGCGTCACGGCGCATGGAAGAGTACAGTCCACTTCATACAAATTTACACGCAACGTCTGTAAATATATTTCAGAATAAACAAATGGAATAGTTTAATGACATATAGTGACCTACATACATAATCTGCATTTCTTTTTGAACTACATGTGCTTTTCTTCGCAACGCACAAGACACCAATAAACAACATTACAAATATACATAATTAAATATGAGCCTCCGTATCTTCGCGTGTCAGTGGACATATTGATGTTAATAGACAGTTGTCTTCTGTATGGAACTCGCCCCTGAATATGTAGATCCAAACGAAATGGCATTTTCAATTAATGCTATGCCTTGTTATAATAAATTGTAAATATTATTTTCAAATTTTCAAAATACAACTTTGCTCTGTTGCAAGGAAGGAAATTTTGTAACATGGAAAAACTCCGCTCTACATCTGCAGAGACAATTAGAGAGTACTTGAAACAAGATACGTCAATTAAATTCACATGTTGAATGACGTCATTGGGACACGTCTTTGTTAGTACATCTGAAATCCGACTAAGAATATCGTATCCATCATTTTTAATCAAAACTTTGTTCATTTTTTCACCAACACGTTTTCCTATTTCACCTTCTACTGCACTCAGTTTATTTACAATAGTCCTCATAATATTTATTTGCTCAACTAGTTCTACTCCTGACTTTCCTAATTGAATAATGGCATCCGGTAAATATCCCAAATTTGACTTAATATCCGTGACTTCTTTCTCGATTGTTTAATCATTTAGCAGTTCCTGGCGTATTTGAATCGCAGCCGCGTCATCGGTATCGAAAGACTGGACCACTTTCTTCACAGATTGGAGGTGACGTGCGTAACAATTGCAAGCTTCTAACCATGACCCCCATCTCGTAGGAACTGGACATGGGGGAAGCGACAATTTAGGGAATTGTTTCCTGAATTTTGATACTTGATCTGGAGGTTTTACAAAATATAGTCTTTCAATACTGTATTGTTAGTTGGTTTCACTTTCGGCATTGTACCTGCACTTCACTACTCTGAACTGTAAACCTGCACGTTGAAGTTCTTATGCGACAACTGTCCCGTTCACCTGTTGTTGACGTGTAGAGACCTGCGAGTATGTCATGGAGGGGAGGACTTGGTATAAAGGGTTGTAAACAAATGACTGTGTAGATGCCAGTACTAGCTTTTACTACTCCAATTCCGTTCCCTATTAATAAGCAATTGGTTTTTTTCTTTTGGAATGAAGAATACATCGCACTGTATTGATTTTATGAATTCTTTACACAGGTTCCAGAGACACGTTGGATGAAGCAGGAACTTTGTTGCATGGTATATCTGCTTCACGACATGGAGAATACAAATTTTTGTCTGGAAAACAACTGAGTCGTTCAACACAGGCTGGAATAGGAAACAGTGCAGGAGAATGGGTAATGCGTTTTGATAAACCACATGAAAAAGTGGATTTTTCTCACATCAATTTTAATAAAAAATTCACAGGCGTGAAAGACCCTCATATTCCTGTCCCAGATTCCGTTATTACAGCTGCCTCCTCCGTGTCCAGTGCAGTACAGACAGTTGGTACTGGTCTATATTATGTCTCTGTTGTAACTGATGGGGTACGTTTAGTATCTGCTATTAATGATGACATGAGCGGTAACAAACAGAAACAAACACCAAAGGTAGTTGGCTCTATCGCTGGTAGTACTGCTGGAGGATATGCAGGAGTTGTTGCAGGAAATACCGTGGGTGCATGGGTTGGAGGAACAATCGGCTCCATCTTTGGAGGAGTTGGTGCTGCCCCTGGTGCAGTAATTGGCTCTATGATTGGAGGCTTCTTCGGGGGCATTGGAGGAAGTAGCGTAGGAAGTGCTGTTGGAGAAGAAATTATGTCTTAAATAAATTTTGTGTTAATGTTTTCACAGGCTCCAGATTTAACTCTTGTTTCGTGTGAGTTGTGTAATAATACATCTCCTATGTTTTTATACAAACATAATGTTGCATTAAGGTGAGAACCAATGTTAAATTAATCATCTTTAAAGACTTTTATTTCAGAAAATATAGATAACACGATGAAAATTTTACTACTGATTCTTTATTAAATGAGAAGTGCTGAACTCTTGTTTTTTTAATTTAAGCGAGGAAGAGCTTTAACAGCCCTCCTAGCTTTGCGACCTAACAGATCTATTGATGTTCTTAATGAACTGAATCGAACTACGGACTGGGATAGTTGATAGCTCATCAAGCTTCGGAAAATGTTTTCCAAAGATGAGAGCTCTTTTATGAGCGAGTGCATTGCATTTGCATAATAGATGAGTTATAGACTCATTTCCCTGAGAACAATGAGTACAGGCTGGATTGATATTATGTCCCATCGTATACATGTTCTTCTTGAGGACGCAATGTCCTGTAAGGAATCCATCTGGCCAGTGGAGCTGTTTCTTTTGCTCAATTTCGACAGGTCATTTGACCTGTTATTATTAAAATCTCTTAGAGGGTCTTTTAGCGTCTACAGCCCTCACTTGAGTTCCAGTGGGTATGGTGTTTTTTGAGAGCCCAGTCCCTGGAACTCTTGTTTAGAATGTGTATTTCGCGAAAATAATAAGTTATGATTTTCTTTTTAAACCAATTTTTTAAGACTACCAGTAATAAAATTACGTTAATATGCTTGCACAATAAAGTGTAAAGTTTTTGTCCAAATTACTTGAAACTAGAGGTCAGCAATCAATGTAATACTGTAGATGAGGTGTAAAAATTTCATGCTTCTAGCTATCTTAGTTTCTGAGGAAAAGGTACATATTATGTTCTGTATTTTTAACTTCCGAGGAAATGGGCGACAGAGTAAACATTAGAGAAAACTTACAATATGAGAAACACAGAATACTAAACTTATTTTGAAAATTCACAACAAATTCAACCATTACAGTCTTCAACAATTCCGCCATCTTATGAAACAAACATTCAGCTACAAAACACTCCAAACTAAAACATTTTTTGCCAACTAATATCAGAGATATTTATATATTTATGTAGTAATGCGGGATGAGAAAAAAAATAGTTTGACACGTAAAATGTATTACGTAATTAAAAACACTTGCAATTAGGATTTTTCAATAAATTACATAGTACCAAATTACGCAGAAAATTCCAAAAATTATTTGGGACAAAAAAATTTTTAATTTTTTTCTTTCAAAGTTTGACTTCAAAGAATCTCAAGTAGAGCCAATCATAGGGTTATGTAGGCCATTTTATTGTAATAAAGTGCTGTTACTCGTAAATTTTAAACTATCAGGTTACGGTATGAACTCTGTGTATTGTATTATAGTACTTACACGATTGACAAATATTTTGCATTGTAAGGCTGGTTTTCTTTAATGACAACTATATGCACTTTGTACACAAAACAGCAATAGATGAAACAATAAAAATAACTGTGACTGTTTTTGTGCAACAATTTTTTATTTTTCGTTTCAGCTTGCCTAAAACAAGTATTCCGAAGATTATTTTATGTGAAAATTTACAATAATATGACTTAGCAAATTTTAATGATACTGATTTGAAAAGAAGGGATCTTTATTTTATTCTTGCACTTGGTTATTAGATGATGAACATTCTTGCTCTTCCATTCTGTTGGGTGTATAGTCCAACACATAACTTGAACTTATGGTCCCATTTCCTCAGTTGGTTTCATTTCGTTTACTGCTTATCTCAGTCACAAACTTGTCCATTATTTCTTGCCCATTGCAAAAAAATATATAAATCATTAGCACTACTAACCCTTTCTATGATTAACTTAGAACTTAATGCAACAATCACTTGAGAAAAAAAATAGATACATCTGATAGTTGTAAACTATATGAGGTCATTGTGTATATACGCTAATATCCCAAGTCGAATTGAAATGAAATAAAATTTTTGTTTTAATATGGAGTATATTTTCATTATTTTTTGTAGCACAACCACAGTTCCATATACTGTATAGGCCAATGATAGGTTATACTTCTACTGTACTGATACTATTAATTACTGGTATTGGTCTTTTCTAAGGAACATAACAGCTAAGAGTCTATTAGAAAGAATGATATTGTTGCTATATAAGGCTAATTAATGTTTTAGAATTATATCATTGTCCGACTCAGAACATTCCAGTGCAAATGGGTAGATAAATGAAGCATCATTTTAATGTGAAAACACGACTTTAAATTTGAGTTTATTTAACCAATGTTTTATGAACTTGGGTAGGTTACATTCAGTTGAATTTCGAAGACATTAACGATTATATAGGCCTACATACATTTGTTTTTAAGTACCAACTGTGGAAGTTATTAATTAAGAACAGAAATTAGGTATCCTCTTTTCCCCATGAATTACTGAAGAAAAGAATCCGATATAGTTTATATGGTAATTAACTATCTTAGAAATATCATCTTACAAACAATCAGAATTCTTGTGTTTATAGATATCATAATCATTGTTGTTCACAAGTATACTCTTCAACGAATTTTGTTCGTCACTGTGCTGAATACGTAGTGTACGGTATGAAATCTGAAAGAATGGTAAGAACATGATGCCATTAACATTACAAAGACTTGGGCCCATTTTATTTCTGTTGTAAATTTAATATACCCTACGGTAAGTTTAGAGGTAGCCTATCAGTCGTTTGCAGTCATAAAATTGTCATAGTCTCACTGTGTAATGTAACATAATAATTACTTATTCAAATGTATTTGCATTAAGAATTACACTTAAGTTTTGTAGAGCAATGTTGTGCATTTTTTTAATATCTACAAAGACAGGTTTTTTTTTGTATAGTAGCTATATTTCTACGGAATAAATTTATGTGATGGTATATATTGTTATGAAATCTTTGCAGCCAGTCCTAACGATTTCTGTAGATCTGGTATGGTACCTGCATTAAGATAGATCTAAGTAAAAGTGGTATGATATTCACTCACATATTTGGCAAGCCACTTTTGCGAATAAATAAATTAGTATCACTTAATCCTAATAGGATGATGTAGAAATATTGCTACATAATAATATCTGTGTAAATAGGGACACAATTTTATCGCATCATCATCATTATTATTATTATTATTATTATTATTATTATTATTATTATTATTATTATTATTATTATTATTATTATTATTATTATTATTATTATTATTATTATTATTATTACAAACTTGTTACTGGTTAAATTGCAACTGCAATTTGTTCACTTTACACATTAACACCATTTTTCCTTTTAAATGTGTTTTTAAAGCAACAGCAATAATAATAATAATAATAATAATAATAATAATAATAATAATAATAATAATAGTATTAATAATAATAACACTAACAATAATTATATCGTCGATTAAATACGACAGTGGTTTAATATAAATAAACATCGACAGCAGCTTCATTCTGTGTAAAACTATAGCCTTAAAACTATGGTTCTTTTCCTTTCATACATGATCCATTCTCATTGATAACTGGATCTTGTTTTTGAAAATTCTTACCGATATGACAAAATTGGATTGCTGTGTATTGGGGAAAGCAAGACAACTTGCTATGGATTTGAAAAAGCAAGACACCATACCAAATTGTAAGTATAAAAATTTTAATTTGACATCAGTTGGAATTTCCAAAGTTAAGTAATTATCACGAAAATAAATACCTAAGTCAGTTTTGGTTTGAAGATGCTGTTCTCGTAAAAATTTGGGAGATTGTAACAAAAATAATGTATGCGAAAATTTGTGTTTCTATAAATGTTCAAAACACAGCTTTTCAATTGCCGTATTTTAAGAACTTAATTTTACGTAGTTAATAGTTAATCGGTTGTTAATTTTAAAAACCGACTTTAAATGTGCTTGAGAATTCATTGCTATCGTATAAGACCTGTGTGTTACGAGTCATATAATATGTCTGCTGTAAATTTGTACTGTGCTGATAATTGGGAATGTGTACTGTTTTTGCAGAAGTAATAAACCCAGCATACTATAAAGTTGTGATTTATTTCCCCGACATCCGGTAGTTGAGAGCGAGCCAAATGCAAGTTGTGCCTGATTTTTTTTTTTGACACATTGGGTTTCCCCCCCCTTTTTTGCTTAAACCCTGCTAAGAACATAAGACATAATGAATGAGCAATTTCATTTTTGTTTTGGTTTTCCGATAAGCTCACTATAATGTAATAAGTTTCGATTTGACCATCTATGCTTATCTTATGTTGCAATTGTGAATTTTACATTTATTGATTTTTCACATTAACATTTTCGGTACGTTGGTGTACCATCTTCAGTTGTGTATACATGATACTGGTTAAGAACCAAGCCAATAGGCATATGTATTGTGGATTTAAGTGATCTGTGTTTGTGTGCTTAATGTACATTATCCATGATGTATTACAGTGATTACGAAATAACCTTACAACACTTAATATGCTATTAGATAGTAACAAACTTTTAAATTTAAAACTAATTTGTTTAAAACAAATATTTAAAATCAATATTTAAAAACACATTGGTCGTTGCTACTGCGTCGTGTCCTTGATTACATGATATTGTTGGATGTTATGATGTTTAAATCCACAATACATATGCCTATTGGCTTGGTTCTTAACCAGTATCATGTATACACGTCTGAAGATGGTACACCAACGTACCGAAAACGTTAATGTGAAAAATCAATAAATGTAAAATTCAGAATTGCAACATAAGATAAGCACAGATGGTCAAATCGAAACTTATTACATTATAATGAATGAGGTTTTCTTATTGCTTGTTTCAATAAGTCTAGCCGTCCACTGGCACCGTGAATGGCCGAATATTTGTTAGGCCATATACGGCCGAATACCGGACGACTGGCAGAAGAGCCGAGCGATCGTCCACTGGAGCCGACGCTTCGGCCGTCAATTACCAGTTTTATGTCCTCATGCTACATGCTTATATTTAATACATACACACATACATACATACATACATACAAATGGCTTTTAAGGAATGACGAAAATTTAGGATATATCCGATGCTTAGAGAAAGGTGTCGCCTAGGTAATTTTCATCATCTACGCCTACACAGTAAACTTCTAGAGGATAGTGCTATGTTTTTCGATTACTATCGGATGAATGTTGATACATTTCAATAGCTATATTTTAAATGTAATTCGTCCATCAATCTCAAAATGGTCAAATTTCAGAGAAGTTGTACCACGTGAGAAACGTTTGTCAGTGATCTTAAGATAAGTAGTACATGAATAATAATTTGTTAAGCTTTAATTTTTTTTGTTTCACTTGTTTAACGAAAAAAAAAAAAAAAAAAAAAAAAAGAAACACACAAGAACTAATTAATTTTTCGGCGTTCATGGCGAAATTTATGGAAACAGTCATCACATGTTGCCCTGTTCGGCCGAATGAGACCGGAAAATCCCATCTGAATTGGATCGAATCGGCATTCGGCTGTCTTCGGCCGCAAACGGCTGAATAGGACGAGTGTAATGGACGCGCGCCAATGCATTCTCTTGTTGTGGGATCATTCGGTCGTGTACAACCGTAAACGGCCGAGTTGTTATTTGGCCAAATTCGGTTCCAGTGGACGGCCAGCCTAAATCTGTGCCACAATTCTGATAATGTTTTATATTGTCAATCTCAGTCAGTTGTCTGAACTGTATTGTGAAACATACATTTTTAACCATTGTTAGATACACAATACATTGAAATCTTCCTACTTAAGACGAAGAAAAAAGAAGAAGAAGAACTACGAGTTATGTTTGTGCGAGTTCGGCGGCATAAGTCCACTGTTGTCAAGTAATGTTTCAAATCCTGGTTGGGACAAGTTAACTGGTTGAGGGTTTTCCCTCAACCCATTAAGAGGAAATGCAGCACTTTCGGTCCTGGATTCATTTCATTGGCATTATCACGTTAATTGCAATGAGATGCTAGACGACCATAGCAGTTGATATAATATTCATTCATTCATAGTGTTTTGCCCAAAAGCAGGTCTTTCACTGCAAACTCAGCATTCTCCAATCTTTCCTATTTTCTGCCTTCCTCTTAGTTTCCTCATGTGGTCCATATATCTTAATGTCGTCTACATGTGGTATTCTTCTGTCCCGAACTTTTTTTTTCCCATTTACCGTTCCTTCCAATGCATCTTTCGGTAGGCAGTTTCTTCTCAGTTAGTGACCCAGCCAAATACTTTTTCTCTTTCTGACCAGTACTAGCATCATTCTTTCTTCACCCACTCTTTCCAACACAGCATCGTTTCTTATTCTGTCTGTCCATGTCACACGTTCCATTAGCAGTTGATAAAGCGTCGTAAAATCAATAAGATAAATAGGTTTTAAAAATGAGTGTAGAGTGGACGCAAAATTTCTCTGAGCCCAGACTGCGCCAGAGAGAAAGGAGGCGAGGTAAGGAGAAATAAATTATGCTTTAGTGTGTATTGTTATGCATGTATGTTAAACTAAAAACATTGATACACACTGCTATGTGGTCCCCCCCCCCCTCGTAATTGAGTCTGATTTGTAGTGAGCAGATGTTTTTAATTTCAACAGTGCGAAGAATTTTGTTTAATATTTCTAATGTCTCCACACCCACCCCTTTCTCCCACAGGTCAGCTTCCAGGAATCGAAATCATCATAATGGTCCTCAGCTCGGAGATATTCTGTGACACTGTAAGGAATTGATATATATTTTGTCTCCTCAAGCTTTCTTAATAATTGTAAATAGTAGTTTTTAGACTAGGGTAATAAAAACATGAAATAAAAGTTGCAGTAATGTTTTTTTTTATAAACATTTTACTGCATGTGCCTTTATTATATATGGTATGAAGCCCTCAATGACACGACGTTCCTAATATCTTACAGGCCTAAGCAAAACATTTTTCAGTATGTTATTTAATAATAATAATAATAATAATAATAATAATAATAATAATAATAATAATAGTAGTAGTAGTAGTAATACCGGTAGTAGTAGTAGTAATAATAATAATAATAGTAATAGTAGTAATACCGGTAATAATAATAATAATAATAATAATAATAATAATAATAGTAGTAGTAGTAGTAGTAATACCGGTAGTAGTAGTAGTAGTAATAATAATAATAATAGTAATAGTAGTAATACCGGTAATAATAATAATAATAATAATAATAATAATAATAATAATAATAATAATAATAATGAAAAGTCATACTCGTCATTAATTAGAAAAAATTAATAACAATAATAACGATAATGTATGCCTGAGA
Organism: Periplaneta americana; assembly: GCF_040183065.1. NCBI lineage: Eukaryota > Metazoa > Arthropoda > Insecta > Blattodea > Blattidae > Periplaneta > Periplaneta americana. The sequence continues at coordinate 22,225,979 of NC_091132.1, read as the reverse complement.
AAAGATTGCCATAATAAACTTCATTCATTGTTATCAACTGGTAATGTTCCAGCTCCCTTAAAAATGAATGCATATATAGTAGTATTTATTAGTTGTCGTTATAGCAAAAGCTAATGACATTTTCAAAGTACAAATGTGAAATTATCGTACCGGAACTAAAATGAAAAATGTTCTATTATATACTGTAGCCTTCTTACTGGCTTTTAAGGAACCCGGAGGTTCATTGCCGCCCTCACATAAGCCCGCCATTGATCCCTATCCTGAGTAAGATTAATCCAGTCTCTACCATCATATCCCACCTCCCTCAAATCCATTTTAATATTATCTTCCCATCTACGTCTCGGCCTCCCCAAAGGTCTTTTTCCCGCCGGCCTCCCAACTAACACTCTATATGCATTTCTGGATTCGCCCATACGTGCTACATGCCCTGCCCATCTCAAACGTCTGGATTTAATGTTTCTAATTATGTCAGGTGAAGAATACAAATACTGTAGCCTACACCATTAAAGATAAAAACAAACTGATCCAAAATATTCCTTAGAGTTTACAGTTGAGATTCAAGATAATAAAAAATTAAAAAATGATGCTGGTACTGGTCAGAAAGAGAAAAAGTATTTGGGTGGTTCACTAGCTGAGAAGAAACTGCCTACTGAAGGATGCACTGGAAGGAACGGTAAATGGGAAAAAAAGTTCGGGACAGAAGAATACCTCATGTAGAAAACATTGGATGAAAATTGTAACACACTGATCCCAAATAATATTCGAGACCATATTCTTTGTTTATATACAATAAAACAAGAATTAATAATTTATGAGAATTTCCTAATATATTGTGACAGCGACGTGAGATTCGAACTCACGACCAGCGTCCCGCAAGAGAGCAGATCGCGCGGGCTCCACGGAGCACTGAGGGACGGCGCGCGGCGGAGAGAAGAGAGGGGAAAGGGCCTACGCGGCGAGGGAGTGCGCGCGCGCAACTGCTGCGTGCGGAGTGAAGGGGGGGACGGACCCTCCCGACTCTTCCAGAAGCCCATCGAAGTGGAAAAATCGCGAATTCGAAGTTTCTCGGTTACGTCGCTGTGGTTATAAATTACGGACGCGAAGGAGTGTGAGTGTGATTCATGTTTAGTTCAGTGAGTAAGCCAGTGAACAGAGCAAGCCAGTCTTGTGTACCGGAGTTCGACTTGAGTGTGCGTCCGCAACTGTGTCAGCATCCGAAGGCCTGAGTTCGAGTGCAGTGGACCGCAGTTGGAGGGACCTGAGTTCGAGTACAGTGGACTGTCTCTGTGGTTCGAGATACTGTGAACTCTAGTGACTGAGCTAGAAGAACTGTGAACTGAGAACTGACAGTTCTGATTTGTAAATAGTGCTTTGTAAATATTAGTTAAGATTAACAGTTCATTGTTATTAGTAATAAAACGTCACAGTATTACAAAAATAATAATGAAACTGAGAAAGAAACCTAAAAAATCATGTATGGAGAAGGAAGGAATTCTCAATAATGAACAAAAATAAATCAACTTTATTCCATAATTCAATACAACACTAACATTGAACAAAACTTATAAAATTAAATTGGATTAAATGTTTATTGTACATGTGTGCACGAAATTCTAGATTCCACAGAGCATTCCCTCGGATCCTGTGCAGATGCCCTGCAGCAAGTGATACTGCCACAGAACTTGCAACATCCAGTTGACGTTTTGCGATAAACTTTCTAGTTGAGATGATTTAAAGTGCTTCCAAAGTGAAACACGACATTGAGATATGAGTTTTTAGGCTTTCATGTGACTGTGATTAGAATTATGCTCTTAGGTAATTCACTGTGTCCTGGAACTTGACATTTCCAACGTTCTGGAACTACATAGAGCAGGGCCGGGCATGAGAGCGTCTCCATTTAGTCTGCCAGAGCTGCTCTCGCTCCGCAAGGCACTTCAATTCCAAGCCAGAGCAGAACGCTCACGCAGTGGCGGACTCGCATTACAGCTACCTTCCCTGCATTAATATAACAAGAGCCACGGTTCTAGACATTCAGTCTGTCAGTACAGAATAGTTTATAAGGATATTACATCAATCCATTGTACATTACAGAATTTATAACACTCTTATTAATTTAATGAAATAAACTTCGCTCTATGCACACACACAAATCATTAGGCTTATTTACATAACGCATACGCACATACTGCAATCTCTTCACCACGGTTCTACGAGAAGGCGTATGGCTTCCACTTCCCTTGCTGTGGACAGAGTTCATCTGCCAATATAATTAATCATCACTTGATGAAATTATGTTCGTTGAATGTTTGCAATTCCTTTGCAATTTCGTGGCAAATTTTGTAGCTAATTCTCATAGCCGATTCACTAAGTGCATTATTGTCATTCTGTTAATATATAATATAATATAATATAATATAATATAATATAATGTAATATATATGATATGATGTGATATGATATGACCATAAATTAATACAACTTAAAGAAAATGTTTCTCAGGTACATTATATTAGAGTATTTATTCGATATTTATATTGCATTATAAGTTATTATAGCACATTTAGTAATATATAATTTTAAATTAAATAAATATGATATAGTATAGTATATTACAGTTCATGATAAAATAATATGATTATCATGAACTGTAATATACTATACTATGATATTATACTATGCTATATCATAATACTTGTATAATTTAAATGAATTAAATACTATTATAGTCACAATCATGCCATGGTATGAAAGAAAAATTTCACAACCTCGAGCGGGAATCGAACCTGCGACTTCCTGTTTTCCGGTCAGGCGCTCTACCACTGAGCTATCGAGTGCGTCTCACGCCAAAGGCTCGGAATTATCCTTTCATACTGGCGACTCTGTATTTAATTCATTAATATGTCACATCAACGGACGTATATACGCCACCCAAACATCGTAAGATGAAGATTACATTTATAATTTAAAATTATATATTACTAAATGTATAATAACCTATAATGCAATGTAAATATCGAATAGATACTCTAATATAATGTATCTGAGAAACATTTTCTTTAAGTTGTATTAATTTGTGGCGTTCATTACCAACATATTTGTCATATTCAGTAGCATGTTGTAAAGAATAATGTCGTTGGATATTGAACCTTTTAATCAGTTGGGGTGTTTTATGCCAAATTAAACACTTTGCTAATCCACTGCTCTCTACCAAAAAGAACTCCTCCTCCCATGATACATTAAATGCATTGGGAATAGCAGGACAGTTTAGTGTATGAGCGGAAGCTCCGTCTTCAAAGTTCATCATACTGCAGAGTCACCACTGCACCGACACTGAATGACGTACAGTATGCATACGTCAGAGCGCTCGCAAGACGCGCTCTTTAAAGCACACAGCGCTCATTTCTCAGAATCACGTAATGTGCCCAGCCCTGACATACAGGTTCCACCATCAGGATAAGACCAGAAAGATCGCTTACTCTGTTGGGCTAGTTACACCAGGCTAATCTGGATATAGTAGCTAGTTTGCGATGGGGGGGAAGGAACTAGACAACCTATCCAATTATCTCCTGTCTGAGTTGCCTCATAATTGGTGCCTTGGTACCACTTGTGAGGTTCAGACCTGTCTTTGGATAATTGACTGAACAACACAACAATCCGGATGACTGGGCCATCCAGATTAGCCTGGTATAACAAGCCCAATAGACTCCTGGATTAATCTGGCATAACATGCCCAGCAAAGTAGGCGACCTCTTTGATGGAACCTGTAAATATTGGATATGTCAAGTTCCAACACAGTGGAGTACTGTAAAGTCGGACATTTTATGAGGTTTTTAATTAAAAATAGATGGGCAGACATTATTGCTATCAACGGACGCTTAAAACGGGCTCTTGTTCTTGACCCTACTATCCGTTTCGAAAGAAACCTAAATCAGACCACCGAAGTTGATATTGAGAAGAAGTCCATATATGAACCTTGTCTGCCGTATCTTTCTCAAAAGTACAACGTCCCTCTTAAACAATGGTCCGTCATTGGTTTGCTGTTTGGCAGTAGAGGTTCAATCACAAAATTCACATGGAATTATCGTAAGGAACTTCACATTCCTTTTGATTATGTAATGTCTATTCTTATAAATATTATCAAGGATTCTCTTCAAATATTACATCATCATCTCTATTTCAATTAATCAACTTATATTTGCCTTCAACAATTAACTTTCTTTTTTCTTTAATGTATCACATCACATTATATTGTACATGTTTATTGTATTCAGGACCCTTGTGGTCACTCAAAATTCTTTGAGCTGATGTCTATAATTTAGAAATTTATTTTATGGGTACAGAAGTAAGAGATTTGATATACATAATTCTATATCCTTCTATTGAATGATTCTTGACGGTCAAAATTACTGTAATAATAGAAGTATCCTTTTTTCCACCTAGGAGCATGTCCGACTTTACCTCACTAGAGGGGAAAAACGACACAAGTGTGATGAAACAGACCATGTTTCAAATATCTAAGGGGTAAAGTTTGACTCTAAAATACATGTGAAATATATCACATATTCATGTATTTCATAATCAGTTTGTTGTACAGTACAGAAGTGGTTTTCATGTGTGATAGCGGGTCTAGCAATGATAAGAGCATTGCTAAATATTTGTCCTGTATATTAGATGTGTTCTGAATTCATTTATACTAGGTAGATTATTAGAATATTTAAAGAGCTGATTAGGCCGAACCTTCTTATGTTCGTGGTATATCTGACTTAACCCGAAAAATTACACTGATTCACTAAAAAGACTCTCAACAGCTGGAAATATTTTCTACAACACGAAACTTTATATACAATATCACTTAAGTCCCATGATTACAAATATGTAAAACAGATTTTCCTATCTTTATCTAAATTCTTGTTATAAGTGGGTTTTAGCTCACTTTTAAAGACAACTCAAAATTTGCTATTGTTTTATAAGTGCTCTTTCCCACAAAGAAACATGGAAGATGTAACCAGGAAGTATACAGGATCAATGGCAAAGATGTGGTCAATCAGATAATATATAAATCACTAATCAGCAGTAGCAATTATAAACATAGATGACAGGACTGCTTTACCCCATTTTATGGTACCGGTACCCAAAAGCCTAATTCTAACGACTTTGAGATGTTGCTGATTTCTCTATGTAGAGACTTAGCTACTGTCAAGAGAGTGATTGTGGAAGAATGTGAAAGAAGTCTGCAACAGAATTTAGGTTCCGCATAGAAACAGTATAAATAATCTGGTTAAAATTTTAGGGAAACTGGTTCTGTAGTGAATAAAAGTACCAAGAAAAAACCACGGGTACTTTATTGAGAAAAAAACTCCATGAAATAGACTAAAGATTGGAACATGTACGACAGAAATCTCTCCATAGGTTTCCAGAAGAAACATGTATTTCTGAAACCATAGCGTTGGAGAGGATCACAAAACAGGGAACATGAGCATGTGAACGCAAATTTTAAGAGATGTCAAGAATATGTGACAGCAAAGGACATCATTTCCAGCACCTTTTATAATCAAGGTAAGTTCAGTGATAGAACAATTTATTACAAGTTAGGTAGGCTATTATTATCACTATTTTGCAGAATTTGAGTAACTTAAGTAATTTCAACTTTCCATTGGAGTCTGTTACAGTCTATAGTAACATATCTAAGCGCAGAGAAACCAAATGCTCCTACCAGTCATATTGGAGTGGCAGCTGCGTCATTTGGCTTGAGTCTATGGAAAAGTGCTGATCTGATTCTGCTAAATAAAGTTTACTGTAAACTGTATATAGCAGCGTTTCTCAAACTTTTTTGAAGTGGGGACCACTTTTTAAAGTCAGAACAGTTCCGCGAACCACCTTATTCTTGTTCCCTTCGAAAGCAAATTTATCATTTTCTTAGCATATTTTAATACCAGTATACAGTAGCGTGCAAATTAATCCGAACACGACATATTTTTACATTTTCTGTCATTTTTGGACTCACAGCTGCTCATACCGCTTTAATTGACATCTGTAGTATGTGTAATTCCATTTTGAAGGTCTGTCATTATTTTTTTTTATAATTGTGACATTTTGCCTGTCGTTTTGTACTTATAAGCATTTCAGTTGTATTGAAGACTTAATACTGGAATCCTGTATACATTCTGTCGTCTTCACAAATGGATACAACTCCACGAAAACGGTCTAAAATTATAACATTAGCAGAGCATTCTTCTATGACACAGAGGCAAATTGCTGCAGAATGTCACATCGGTTTGGCTACTGTTAATTCGATCATAAAACGATACAGGGAGACTGGATCCATCACACCCCAGAAAAAAGGAAACTGTGGCCGGAAAAGGAAGACTTCACCTGCAGATGATCGTTTAATTGTCAGGAAAAGTAAATTAAATCCTAGACTAACTGCTGTCGACTTAACCCGCGAGTTAATGGCTACCACTGGGGCGAATATTCACGTCACAACAGTGCGGCGTAGGATTTTGGAAGCTGGATGAAGGGCTTGTAAGCCTATTAAGAAGCAACTGCTAACCCCGGTTATGTGCAAAAAAAAAAACGCTTAATGTGGACAAAATTACATCAACATTGGACTGGAAGAATGTACTTTTCTCCGATGAGTCTCATTTCGAGGTCCACGGCCACCGTGTTTCTTACGTACGGAAAGGATCCGAAAAAGTAACAGCAGCTCATCTCCAACAAGCACCCAAATACCCCCCTAAAGTAATGTTTTGGGGTTGTTTTACACATGAAGGGCCTGGAGCATTAATACCTATCAAGGGAATGATGAATTCTGACAAATATATTCACTTATTGGAAACCAGAATCGTACCCCAGCTGCAAAAATCATTTCCGGATGGCAGAGGTGTGTTCCAACAAGACCTGGCACCATGCCATACGTCTCGAAAAACTACAGAATTCTTCAACAAGAAGAACATTCAGGTACTCCCCTGGCCAGGCAACTCACCCGACATCAACCCCATTGAGAACTTGTGGTCAATTTGCAAAAGAAGAATGCAAAAAATGGATTGTTCTACAAAGGAGAAGATGATTTCTGCCCTCATTGGTGTATGGCTTCGCGATGAAGAAATGAAGAATATTTGTGGGAAATTAGTGGAATCCATGCCAAATCGTCTCAGAGCTGTTATTAGGAACAAGGGAGGCCACATAGATTACTGAGGTATGTCTTAGATACTTTTTTTTTATCCCGTTCGAGTGTTTTTGCATAAGTAATTACGTTGTTCGGATTAATTTGCACGCTACTGTACCTGGATTACAGGCGCTGCGCCAGATGCGCAGGGAAAAGATGTCGAGAAACACTATGTGTATAGTGCTTTAAATCCCTCTTTTGTTGCTGTAGATGGGTAGGATAATAAATTTCATAAAATGTCAGTACTGGGAGAAAAAGTGAAATTCTATTGTCATGTGTCATTTCCAGACTGAGATTTTAAGCTATAGTGTGATACGCAGTTCGTTTGAATTTTATTTTTTCTTCTGTCTTTTTTTGAAGAACCACAAGGACAGACCTCGAGGACCACAGGTGGTCCGCGGACCATAGTTTGAGAAACGTTGTAAATATCATTGTTCTATTCCTATTATGCTAGCGTATTTTAGAGCAGTTTTAAAGTGTAAATGGCCTGTTTCTCATCAGTAGTTTAGAGTCCAGATTTAGCCCTATATGTATTCAAAGTTAAGAACATATGGTATATTTGAATGGATGTGGTGTCAGATAGGAGCCTGGCTCAAAAGAATGTTGCTGCCATACTTTTATTATTATTATTATTATGAAAGGTAAACTCATAGACCGCGGGTAAACTTGTGGCAGTATAACCAATACAGCTGTTTTCACACTAGATCTGGTGTTTTGGCGTATTAGTTTAGTAGGTCAAATTTATTAAATGTGTAATTGCTGAAATAAGGTTTTAGCGGGGTTTCTTAACAGTTATAGAGACAAAAAAAAGTTTTACATTGATAATATAATAAGTTGGCTGCATCTGCACTGTTGTGTAGTGAGTTTTTAAGAATCGAGTTGGCAAGAAGATTCAAGAGTATCATGGTACCGGTATGCCATGTGACTGGATTCTGTGGGAGTCTGCATAGAATTTAAAATTTTTTTATTTGTGTGTTTATACTTTTTGTACATGTTCATTCATTATGGGCGATAGGAATCCTGGTTGTGAATTAGGTAAATATAACTAAATTATTTTCTTCCAAGTTTTTACTTTGTCATGAATCCAAATACTGGATAGGAATGTACTGACAGAAGGATTACGGTACCACAGTTCACTCATTCGAAAAAACAATTTAATGTTGGCCTGCTGTACATAGATATTAGGTAATTGATAAGCACAGGTTAGGTTAATGGTCATTTCGTACCGTCATTTTTATAAGTAGGCCTAATTGTCAGTAAAGTATTCCCCCATATTAATGGAATTACCTGCGATAAACGTGCAATACCTATTTACTTGGAAACAGGGGTAATGGATGTGATATTCACATATGCCACTTCTGCTCGAAGAACTTGTCACTAATTATCTCCTCATCAAATCTCTAATCATTGACAGTGAGGCTACTTTTAACTAATCTAGTTTCCTATCAAACACTACATAACCTTATTACTGACAGCAAAACTACTTGTTACTAATGCATCTACTTATCAAACCTTACGTAAGCTTGTCACTGACAGGCTACGTATAACTGAGAAGGAGAGAGGGGGATAGAGAAGAAAACCAAATTTTTCTGGATGAGAACCGTACAAGTGAACTTTAGGTCCATAATCATTCTTTGCGTCTAATTTATGATATTCATAGATGTTACATCAGAATTGCAACTTTGAGATGTACAAAAATATAGGCCTTACTTACAAATGGCTTTTAAGGAACCCGGAGGTTCATTGCCGCCCTCACATAAGCCCGCCATCGGTCCCTATCTTGAACAAGATTAATAAAAATGGATTTGTAAATGCTACCATTGCCCTGGCTGGACAATGACTTTTCACAAAAAAAAGTCTTTGGACTATGGTTTTATGAAAATCACTGACATTAATTTTCACTTCTAGATCTTGGGCCTATGGTATTTTTTCCACTGACAATTAATTCAATACATGAGTGCTACAATATCTTCACCATATGCTTAATATCTCAAATTTGCATTTTTTGAACTATGGTTCTTTTTTCAAAAAACCCTTCAAATGTTTTCCACATGAATAATAGCATAGCTCTAAAGAAAATGCTTGAAATATAGTCCACACCTGTGGAGTAACAGCGCATCTAACCACAAAACTTGGTGGCCTGGGTTCGAATCTCGGTCGGGACAAGTTACCTGGTTGAGATTTTTCCAGGATTTTCCCTCAACCCAATACAAGCAAATAATTTACTGGGTAATTTTCGGTGCTGGACCCCGAACTCATTTCACCGGCATTATCACCATTTCATTCAGACACTAAATAACCTGAGATGTTCATACAGCTTTGTAAAATAACCCAATTAAAAAAATAGACAAATATAGAAAGCCCATCATGAAACTGAAACAAGGTCTAATACTCGGTTAGATAATGGGATGTTAGTAATGTCTTGTATTTCGAAAGCTCACATGTTGAATGGTGGCCAAGACACTTTTGCGTCCTTAGTATTTGTGATTATTATTATTATTATTATTATTATTATTATTATTATTATTATTATTATTATTATTATCATTATTATCCAAATATTGGACACAACTATCAACAATATACCTCTACTAGAAACATCAACAACCAAATTTCTTGGTTTGCATATTAATAATACAATAAATTGGAAAAATCATATCAAAGAAATAACCCCCAAACTTAGCTCAGCATGCTTCGCAATTAGGTCGTTACAACAATTTCTAAACAGCAGTATCTTAAAGACAATATATTTTGCCTATTTTCATTCCTTTATGTCCTACGGAATAATATTTTGGGGAAATTCTGCAGATAGTAAAAATATATTCTTATTACAAAAAAGAGCCATTAGAATAATAGTTGGAGCAAAGGCTAGAGAATCATGTAGATTATTTTTTAAAAAATTAGAGATTCTAACCTTAACAAATCAATACACATACTCTACAATCAATTTCCTCTTATGTAATAAAGAAAATTTTCCAACTAACTCAGCCATACATAGTATAAATACCCGCAGAAGGAATGATTTTCATACGCCATCATCAAATTTATCATGCTTTCAAAGGGGAGTACGTTACATGGTGATAAAAATGTTCAATAGTCTTCCTGAAGACATTAAGAATCATAGCCAAAACCCTGCATTATTTAAGGTAAAACTAAAAAATTACTTAATATCTCACACTTTCCATTCTGTAGATGAATTCTTGACATTTCACAGTACTGTGTAAATATTATAATACTATTAAATGGTAAACATACTTCATTGTATAAAATATTACTGTTATTAAGGTATTAATTCTGTACTTATTTCATATTTCCATTTTATATGTATTGCATCTTATTGTTAAACGTAAGAATTGGACATGTTCTTTATTCTATGCTATAAAGCAAATGTAAGAATATTATGGAACGAATAAATCTATCTACCTATCTGTCTGTCTGTAACCCTATTTTACCCGTTGGCATGAGTATTTGTGATTGGTTTTCTTGTTTAGATTTGGGATGGTTGAACAATGTACATATAAATTTACCTGCTGTCAAACTGCGTGCTACCCAACTCCAGTCTCGCCTTTCTGTTAAGAAGGAATGGCAAGCTGCTTGGCTTCTACGAGCAGTGACTTGCATTGATCTCACGACACTTGGTGGTGATGACACCACTAGCAATGTGACACGGTTGTGCTTTAAGGTAATACTCACGCTATCCATTTAGCTTAGCAGGACTGTGACCCATTTTCTAGTAAACCGAGAAATGTTAAATGCCATAATACAATAATGGCTGCCATTTTTATATGAAGGCAAATAAAAATAAACTAATACTAATTTCTATCTACTTACAGATAGAAGTCATTTCTATTAAAAAATAAAACATTTGAAAATGGTCGAGCTACCATTTCATATATTTCTGGATCGTTTGTTATGGATTGACCTTCCATTTAAATTGGAAGCAAGCAGGAAGCAATGCAGTGTATGTGTTAAAATAGTACATTATGCAACGAGCCTATAATGATAGTAATTAAGAAGCGAGTATGGATGTTTATGAAATGAGCGCAAGCGAGTTTCATAATTTTCATATGAGCTTCTTAATTATCATTATAGGCGAGTTTCATACGACTTTTTATACTCGATCATATTTCTAACTTGAAATTATTCATATGTATACATTTTATTTGTATCTGACAAGATCGGAAGTGACCTTGTTCTAGGTCGTGAATTGTAAGATGTGCGCAGACGCGAAAGTATTGATTTTTTTCCGAGGAACAATAATGTCATTGACCTTGATGTAATCCCGTTAAACTTGGTATAACCTTGATTATTGAATTCGACATTGAAAAACGAGATGACAAATTGAATTTATTTTAATATTATTTACAATTAACGCTAATTATTATAGTAACAGAACATAACCTTCTGCGACAGTATTGGATTTCCAGCCTCCATGACTTTTCGCTAATTCTCTTTCGATTGCATATCCGAGAATAATCGATACTTGCGGTTTTATAACGGTACAAAGCTGACTCGTTATTGGCTGAACACCTGTAAGCTGAGTTGTCATTGGCTGAAAACACCTGTACTTTAATGAGTAGGTGTACTTTAATGACATGCATTAAAGGACTGCTACGAGGTATATAATTACTACATTTCAGCATGGTCGAGCATAAATGTATAAAAACTACAAGCACGATTTTATCATCATCTGTTAGAGAAGAGAGCTGTATTAAAAAATGTGGTAATTCTGAAGGATGACCACTCCATGATTTTCGAACTTTTTTTTTTTTTTCCGCAAACAGCGATTTTAAGTGATGTATGTCTATTAGTTTGATGGAAAAAAAAAAAAAAAATATATATATATATATAATCATCAATGGCCAAAATATAAATGGTAATTGTAATATTTGGATTGAATCCTTAAGAATATTCAACAAAATTTTTTGAATTTCAAAAAATCGGAGTCCGAGTGCTTTTAAAATATCACATGTGAATTTAGGAAGTGTGCCACGTGCACGAAACAAAAGACCATAAACATTCCACTGACTAGTGGGAATGTTATATTTCTCACTTAGATAAGGGACGCAGGACTCGTAAATGGATTTCTTCTCCTCATCAACGTGTTGTGCCTGCAGGGCATCCCTCTCAAACCGGATTGTAGGATCAAGAACTAGTCCCTTAGATTGAGTCCTGTGGATGGCTACAATATCTGCTCTTCTGTTCGAATCTAAGGATGAAACGCAGTGAATCTCCTCGTATACTTCCCATCCACGATGCTTGAGGACATCAGCAATACCGGTCCTGGCCTTATGGTGTCGATTGTTGCGCAGCAGCTCCGTTTTTCGACAGAATCCCAACACGTGACCAAGAGTTTCCATCTCGTTGCAGTCGGCGACAACTGGTTGTGTTGAAACTTCTGCCGGGCACAGATCTAACCGCAGATAGATTGCTGGCCATTTTAATTGCATTAATATATTCTGAAATTGATAAATTTGCTTTTGACGACATCCAGGAATTTGCCTTGAGGCACTCAGAATATAGGATAACACCTTTGCCCTTATGAGGTAATTTACACCATGATTCAAAACTTGTTCCGCAAGATCTCCCTCAATTGTCGACCTTTAGTGTTGGGAGCAATAGAAGACTTATTGATGTTTAGTGTACATAGAATCAGTTGCTGTTCAAGGTGTAGGTTCCTTACAAAGTTAAGATGCATATCATTAATACGGCGAAGACAATTACAGATGTTGTAATGTTGAATGCTGGCCTCCCACTCTGCACAAAGAATTCCCAAACCTCGGACTTTTTTTACTTGCATATAACATTGAATAAAATCAACATTATTTTAAAAAATCAGATTTTTTTTACAACTTGTATTTCGTGATAAATCTGCGTCAGTTTACTTAAGGTTCGTTCCAACAACACTCAGGAACCGTCCGTAACCATCGTGAGCATGCGCAGTACAGAAAAAGCGTTCCAACACAATCCGAACCAGTCCTGAACCGGAAACATGTACTGCAGTCGGGCGTTCCAACAAGCTTTTGACACGGGTTCGGAACGGTCAAAAATAGTCCATGGATTGAGGCATGTACGGAAGAGTACGCAAGACGCGCATGCGCATAAGCTCACCAACGTCTCCTGGATACTGAAGAAAGACATGACCGACCGTTCACATCATTGAGGTTAAAGATGAAAAGTGACAGTGCAGACGAATAATAAAACTAGAGATTTAATTTAAATTTTCGCCAAAAAGAAAGGGAATGGAAATTATACGGGTATTGAAACAGTGAATTACAATTTCAACGTGCAGCTTTGATTAAAAATATAATAAATAACGTACATACATTAATAATTAAAAAAAGAACTATTTTTAGATGAGAGTCCCCCAGTATAAGACGTTGAATTATCGGAATTCTTGCCTTCCACATTTTTTGTCATCTTTTTATAGAAAATGATCGAAATTCTATTTTCTGCAATTAGAATTAGCTGCGAAACGATAATAATTAAGCATCCCGTTCTTAGCAAAGATGATCACAGTTATAGCATCTCTGGATTTAGTACATAACAATCCGCGAAAGCGTTCCAACAGCGTCCAGTCCAGTTTCAATCCCATAGCAGATGCTCAACTAGCGCATGCGCATAAGATGGTACAGGAACCGTACATGAACTGATCCATGAACCGCTTGTTGGAACGAACCTTTAGAAACCTTGTGTCTTTATCCTGCAAAAGTTTCAGTATATTATCTGCAGTAGTCCTTGAATAGCCAAACTTAACTTTAGCGGTATAGGGCAGTTAATCTCCCCTTTAGTCTTCACTAACGTCATGCATATTGGCAAATAGCTTACTGCCTACTTTTCTTTGACGATTATGATGAAGAATTCTGTTCTGAAGTTGGTGCGCCCATTAGGACAAGTTCTCTTCACCCCATATGATAGGATGACATGAGTGTGGAAGTAGGCAGGTTGGATGAAGATGAAGGTGATGATGACAGTGAAATGAACCCAGGATCTGGCACCGAAAATTAACTCAACCAGGCAACTTGTCCCAACCAGGATTCGATTCCAGTTTCGTTAGTCAGACATGCTGACCACTACAGCATCCGAAGCAGTGGACTCTTTCAAAGTAAAATTGCTGGTTTGAATTGAAATGTTCGCAGGCTGCACACCCACTGCCTCCGGATCTTTCATCAGCTCTTGGTTTCAATGAAGATGACAATAGGCTGATGACTGCTGCTGTCTGTGTTTACCCTGCTCGCGTGAAAGATGCTGTCAATGCACTTAAGAAAATGGAAGTGGCCGACAAGATTACTGTTGCATCAGGTACAAATGTTACACATCTTATGAATATCATTTCATTGTAGTAGCATTGCCAGTGACAAACATCAATAACTTTTTTGCAAATCAAGCTTTCAGATATAACTCCCTGTAAAGTTGATTTCAATAATTTCGAGGGAAAAATTGTTCTGGGGCCGGGTATCGAACCCGGGACCTTTGGTTAAATGTACCAATGCTCTCACAACTGAGCTACCCGGGAACTCTACCAGACATGGATCCAATTTTTCCCTCTATATCCACAGACCTCAAAGTGGGCTGACAACCGTCAAGCAATCAACATTGAGTGCACACTAACTCTGTGTGACTTAAATTGTGGTTTTCTGTTAACGAACAGTGACGTGTATTATGCAAATTAAGCAAATCGATACCCGGCCCCGGAACAATTTTTGCCTCGAAATTATTCAATAATTTTTTTCTTAGGTTTGTCGCCATTTCATTGTTTTCCTATTGTTTACTATATCAACAGGTTGAATAACAGCAGAATCCCAAAAATGATCTTCTGTTATAGATCGCCAGGGAAAAGATCAATAGGACAGACATCCTGTGAAAGTCCGTTAACAGGCCACATGGCCTAATACACGTTTAGATGATGATGATGATTATTGTCGTGATATTGTTTCAAAGATTTTACAGAACGTATATTTCCTGTACTAATTTATCCGCATCGATCTCCATTATGAATAACATGCACTACACAACAATAGTATTCGTAGATAGTGAAAGCGTGAAATCATAGCCACTACTAATGCATGTGCTAAACCAAACCCTTTAACTCTATTAAATATAGAATATAACCTAAATTTAACAGAAGAAATACTGAAATCAGAAGTAAGCACTGAAATAATGAAACAATTGTCTTTAGAGACAATTAATATTAGGTACCCTCCACAAAACTGGCTTCATTTATATACCGACAGATCCTTGATCTCCAGAGAACAAGGTGCCGGTGCAGGTGTTACGTGCTGCCTCTTCTCACTTTATAGATCTCTTGGATATGGAACAAGTTTTGATGGAGAAGTCTCAGGAATCTTCTATTTCATATCAATAAATTTAAAAATGCAGTTGTATTGTCAGACTCCAAAGCAGCTATTCTATCAATCGTCTCTAAACACACATCTTCATCTCAAACAGCAGAAATAACTAAAATGCTCTCTCAATTAATATCACTCAATAAAAGAATTGTATTCCAATGGATACTATCCCATTGTGGAATCCTGGGAAACGAGAATGCGAATGCATTATTAGCAAAGAAGGGCAGCACTGCTACTTACAGACCTGTTACTAAATCTACATATTACTCTTGGAAAAGATTTATTAAATCTACATACTTAGACTTCAACAAACAAAATTTGATAAGACAATCCCAAGGGAAAAAATGGAACTCTCTGCATCATAATCCACAGTTAATTCCCGATTTACCACGAAAATCGTCTGTAGCTGCATTTAGATTGGCAACAGGCCATGATTGTTTGGCCAAACACCTGCATAGAATTGGAATATATCAGTCCCCTAACTGCCCATTGCGCAACTCAAACCAAGAAATGGATTCGGAACACCTCAAAATCTGTGCTTCAGTGGCTGACCATGATAATATCTTTGAAAAATATTGGAGTGCAAGAGGTCAAATGACTTTATTGTCAAACGCTTGGCATTAGAAAACAACAACAACTAACACATGTGCAGTACGCTGCAGCTATCAGACAGTCTCCTCGTGACGAACTTCAAGCAGTCATTCGCTGTTGTCTCTCCGTGTCTCTTTGTGTCTGCTCACGCGCCACATCTGATTCTGTGTGCACCCAGCCTTATACTCTACATATACAAATGCAGTACTTAGTTGATTAGCTACAATTATTTGTGTCCCTCAGTTATTGTATAGAGCCCCCTGATTCTGATCATTAGGTTATGTATTTTTACTTACAATTGGATGACAATTAGGAATGTCAGGTGTGTAATAGGAAGCTTGCTAAAACATGTTTTTTTTTTTTATTTTCACTCAGTTGCAACAGGTTTTCCAAGTGGTCAGTACTTACTGAAGACACGATTAGAAGAAATAAAAATGGCTGTGGCAGATGGTGCATCTGAGATTGACGTTGTTCTGGATCGAAGTCTGGTTTTAACCCACCAATGGGAAAAACTCTATCAAGAGATTCAGCAGATGAAGGAAGCTTGTGGTCCCAAGGCACACATGAAAACCATTTTAGCAGTAGGAGAACTTGGTTCATTGGCAAATGTATACAAAGCTTCACTTGTCGCCATGATGGCTGGCTCAGACTTCATTAAGACTTCCACAGGTCTGTAAATATTATTCTATTAAATTTTTTTAACACGATGTGTGTAGTAAAAATTTCACTAAATATCGTATGGGCATGGTATGAAATATATAATAAAGTATGTATGTAACACTGTAAGCAGATACAGAAATTAAATTTGTTAACAACCATTTTGTTTTACAAGTGACGTGTTAAGAATCCGTGCCTGTTTTCCCTTCTGTCTAACATACTGTCACTAGTGGTGTATGCAAGATTTTTCTTTTTGGGGGGAGAGAGTGGGAGTGGGAAGTATTAATCAGGTTTTTCTGTTTAATTATGATTATATATAGGTTCTCAATATATTTAAAAAATCCAAACAAAGATCTTAAACTTCTTATTTTTGCATTGATTCCTCTACTAGGCTTCAACTTCCGTATTTTTTATTAACAATGTTTATAAAGCAAAATATGTTATGTTATGCTATGCTAGGCTATGCTATGCTGCCCTCACATAAGCCCTCAATCGGTCCCTATCCTGAGCAAGATTAATCTAGTCTCACCATCATATCCCACCTTCCTCAAATCCATTGTTATATTATCCTGCCATCTATGCCTCAGCCTCTCCAAAGGTCTTTTTCCCTTCGCCTCCCAACTAACACACTATGCATTTCTGGATTCGCCCATACGTGCTGTATGCCCTGCCCATTTCAAACGTCTGAATTTAATGTCCCTAATTATGTCAGGTGAAGAATACAATGCCTGCACTTCTACGTTGTGTAACTTTCTCCATTCTCCTGTAACTTCATCCCTCTTAGCCTCAAATATTTTTCTAAGCACCTTATTCTCGAACACTCTTAATGTCTGTTCCTCTCTCAAAAGTGAGAGTCTAAGTTTCACAACCATACAGAACAACCGGTAATATAACTGTTTTATAAATTCTGACTTTCAGATTTTTTTTAAAGCAAACAGGAAACTTCTCAACAGAATAATAACAGACATTTCCCATATTTATTCTGCCTTTATGTGACTACACATTTTAATTAATTCAATTTGCAATACAACTGATTTTATTCGTTTTATATATTTCAACTAATTATATAGGGCATAAACTTTTATTCCTTTTTTTTTTTTTAAAGTAGGCTATTTTATTATGCTTTATCAACATCTCAGATTATTTAGTGTCTGAATGAAATGAAGGTGATAATGCTGGTGAAATGAGTCCAGGGTCCAGCACCGAAAGTTACCCAGCATTTGCTTGTATTGGGTTGAGGGAAAACCCCGAAAAAAACCTCAACCAGGAATCGAACCCGGGCTACCTGGTTTCGCGGCCAGACACGCTAGCCATTACTCCATAGATGCGGACTTTTATTTCTTGTGTACATTTTTGCTAGATTATGAAATTTCCTTTGAATTATTGATGAAAATAATGTCATATTACAGCCTCTTCTAATATAGAAAAAATGAATGATACAGTGTTTAAATTCTATCAATAATAAATCAACTTCCAAAAAGAGTAAAAAAATTAAGATACTGTGTAATGCCTAATAGGCCTACATACTATGTAGTACGATATTGTACAGTATTATCGTTTTTGTTTCAGTACAGCTTGATAAGAGGTGGCAGACAGTGTTGACGACATTGAATGTAGGTTGGGCAGGGTATTGAAAAAAAAATTAGTAAGGAATTTTTCAATTATTTTGTAGAAATGAGAAAAAATTGTATTTTTCGAATGTGTTTGACATTCCGGGACAAATATAACTCAATCCAGGACACGCCATTAAAATGAAAAACACTCCTGGGAAATCCAGGATGTCTGGCAACCCTGGCTGCTATGGGTTTAATTTCCTGAAATTCCTCGGAAGTCAGCCTGTGTTTCCCGTGATAACAATACCTGATTTGGTTCAGACCTGGGCAATCCAGCAAAATAAGACATGATGACTCAATCTCCAGCCCACATTTCCTACAAGTTGGTCATCACTGAGGACCAGTATATGTAGATGCTTGTTCAAATTGCAATATCCAATTAAAAGTCTGGTTACCCATACTCCGGGAGATAAGTAAAAAATGTCATTTATTCGTTCTAAATCAATTTTGTTCGAAATTAGGTTTGTCATGAAAATGTATGAACACTAAAATGTAGTATGTGATTGCGTCACTGATGAAGATGACCATACAGATAGGATATTGCCATTGTTGTCTGGAAAGGAAGCAATAAATTGCAGGATACAGTGCAAGGATAATCATGTATAAGAATCCTGATGTGTGGCTAACCTTTATTTATTAGACTGATCAGCAAGGAAGATTTCTTTACTTACTTACTGGCTTTTAAGGAACCCGGAGGTTCATTGCCACCCTCACATAAGCCCGCCATTGGTCCCTATCCTGAGCAAGATTAATCCAGTCTCTACCATCATATCCTACCTCCCTCAAATCCATTTTAATATTATCTTCCCATCTACGTCTCGGCCTCCCCAAAGGTCTTTTGCCCTCCGGCCTCCCAACTAACACTCTATATGCACTTCTGGATTCGCCCATACGTGCTACATGTCCTGTCCATCTCAAATGTCTGGATTTTATGGTCCTAATTATGTCAGGTGAAGTATACAATGCGTGCAGCTCTGTGTTGTGTAACTTTCTCCATTCTCCTGTAACTTCATCCCTCTTAGTCCCAAATATTTTCCTAAGAACCTTATTCTCAAACACCCTTAATCTCTGTTCCTCTCTCAAAGTGAGAGTCCAAGTTTCACAGCCATACAGAACAACCGATAATATAACTGTTTTATAAATTCTAACTTTCAGATTTTTTGACAGAAGGCTAGATGACAAAAGCTTCTCAACCGAATAATAACAGGCATTTCCCATATTTATTCTGTGTTTAATTTCCTCCCGAGTATCATTTATATTTGTTGCTGTTGCTCCCAAATATTTGAACTTCTCCACCTCTTCAAAAGATAAATTTCCAATTTTTATATTTCCATTTCGTACAATATTCTCGTCACGAGACATAATCATATACTTTGTCTTTTTGGCATTTACTTCCAAACCTATCTCTTTACTTGCTTCCAGTAAAATTCTTCTTTACCTCCGATAAATATACTGTACTTTCTATGGTTAGAATTACATGCTATGAAGGGTATAATAATTAACTAGTGAAATAAACTTCAACACTTCACTTTCATGTCTTGCTAAAACCATACATGATTTATTATTTATTCAGATTTTCATATTTGGGTGTTTATTAATGGATTTTACATGCTAATGTTCCAGTTACTCATAGCACACTTTTAATATAATATGTATATTTTTTCTTTCCTTCATATCCTCATAGGAAAAGAAGCAGTAAATGCAACATTACCAATTGGAATCGTTATGTGTCGAGCAATTCGGAATTACTATGAACGAGTTGGTTACAAAGTAAGTTTTCAACTTCAAGTTTTAAGAAAAAGACACCCTGAAAGCAATGTACACATCATATTTATATATATATATATATATATATATATATATATATATATATATATATATTTCGGACATATTAACTTAAATTCTTAAAATTACATTTCTCTCAGTATATGCCTGCATAATCCTATAGAATCGCTCTTACCGGCACCGAAGAGACGAGGCTAGTTCCGGATACGAGATTTTGCCAGATAATTTAATAAATATAAAAAAAATATCTGTTCGTATTTTATGATGTCAGCTATTGAAAATACAGCCATGTGAATCTTATTTCTAAATCACTTCATTGTAACTCAATAACATAAAAACTGTGTGGATTTTCTTTATTAAATCACATCACAAAACGCAAATAATACTCCAATTTAAGGTTCGAATATTCACTGAACATGAAAGTTCGTGTGAACTTTCTAATGTGGCAACACTGATAACCCAGGCTGTGGCAACGCAGCAGATTTTTGACCCCAGCAAAAGTGCTGTTGCTTTGATATTGCCGTTATGATTGATTTTACTATACTGTGTTATTGAAGTGAAACAGGAGTACCTGCAGGTTTTCATCTCAATAGGAATAAAACACTTCCCAGATACCTTTGGTACCGTCAAGTGGGTGACCACAGTATCGGGGTTTACTGGGTCATAAACACAAAAATAAGTTTCCTTACCAGAAAAAGGCCACAATTTTATAAGATTGTCAGAGTGTATATTTTTTTTTCACATGTATACACTTTTCACTGACTTTTTTTTATATAAACCATAGCTTAACATTTCGGGACTATTTTTATTTAACAGATTTATTTTATGTATGACTTGAGGCTTTCCCGGCGTTTGATGTAGAATAACTCTTCTCGGGTTCTCAGCCAGGTGAGTTGGAGATTAGCTTCCAAGCTTTCGATGGCTAGCTCTGCCATCTTCGTCACTTCGTCCCTGAAGAAGATGGCAGAGCTAGCCGTCGAAAGCTTGGAAGCTAATCTCCAACTCACCTGGCTGAGAACCCGAGAAGAGTTATTCTAGATTTATTTTAGTTTTTCATGTAGCAGGAAATATCTGGGATTACAGGTAAAAATGCTGAGTGTGTAGGGTGCAGAAACTATTTTGTATGGCCTGCAATTCCGGATATTTCTGTAGTAAATAAAGATCTCATAGTTCAAATATTGCCACAGCCAGTACACAACAGACATGGAAAACTTTCTTTCTTAGATTTACTGGTTTTAGTTTATGTTAAAACTTATTTACTCATGTAATATTCTACGATTACATTGATTCTGCCTTTATTAGTCTTGCAAAATGTTAAAGTGAAGTTTCAGTTGAAAATTTTGTGAAAATTTGACTTCTTTACTGTTAAAAATGAAGCTAAAATAGAGATTAATATAACATTTTTGCTAAAAAAAAATTCTCTTTATTACCAATGTTACCTCATACCTCTTTCTAACGTTTGAAGTGTTTTACATTGTGACCATAGTATCCCCAGATTGGCGGATGACTATGATCACAATGTAGAATTATTTTGTAGTCAGTTACTACATTAAAAAAAAATTTGAAACATCCATCTCATTAGAACTATGTATCCAAATTTTTTCAATTAAACATGTAAGAAAATACGAGGTGTATTTTTAAAGAACACCAAAAAGTGACCATAGCAACCCCACTTTACTGTATTCATTTTTAAGAGTAACATTCTATGCCGATTATCTACCCTGTGTTGTATTGTAACGAAAGCAACATGCATGAAAAATATATATAGTTGTGAGTATAATTGTTTAAAAAAATCTGCATACCCCTACTAGCTTCCTCACCTCCCTGCAGGTATCCCTGAAATGAAATGAAATCAGTGTTGAGTTTCTATTATACTTCATATTCTTTATTAAAAAGTATAACATTTAACATAAGACTTCATTGTACTTATATACTAGGTTGGATTTAAGCCTGCTGGAGGAATTCGGACAGCCAAAGATTCTATTAGTTGGTTAATCCTAATGAAAGAGGAACTTGGCACACCTTGGCAGTACCCTGACCTGTTCCGCATCGGAGCTTCTGGTCTCCTGGGAGATATAGAAAGACAGTTATATCACTATGTTACAGGAAGATATGCAGCAATTCATGAGTTTTCAATAGCTTGATTTGTAGCTTGTGCTTGTAAAGTATAGATTGTATATTACTTTCTCATGTGAAGCACGAAGATGTAATTGTGGCAATTGTGATTTTTCAAGAGATCGGTATCTAAACTTTTACATTATTCCTGTGTTTGTCCATGGTCTGGAATTTAGGTTAAGTTTAGATTTAAGACCTCTCCTGGCACCACATTATCATAATCATCCTATCACATCATCGGGGTAATGTAACTCCGCCTTCCAGGCGCCCCAACCTCAGAAGTGGGTTACAATTAAGCCACGGGCAGGAGAGAAGACCAGAAATGTCGAAAAGACAACCTGGTGGCATTGGATTAAAAAAAAAACACATAAAAATTACGTTTTCAGTGTTCTTCATACGAAAATAGATGGGTGAGGAGTAGATGGAATGTCATTTTTCTCTCTGGGTATGGTCTTTTCTTCTAAGCCATTTGAACGGATTTTGAATCACCAAATGTACGTTCAGGTTTACGTGCCTGTTGAAACAGTGCACACTTTATCATCATCACCATCATCACCATCATCATCATCATCATCATCATCATCCAAGGAGTTGGGCCACATATTGGCCCATTCCAGTCACATATTAGAGATTTCAGTAGTCTTCCAGGATTTCTTGTACCTGCCGAGGTGTAATTTTTTAGTAATCTAGGATATATATTGCGGGGCATCCTATTGACATGTTGTATCCACTTCGATAATTTAAAACTTGTTCAAAGACTGATGTCATTCTCAATTCTTCCAAAATTTCTGTATTTATTTTGTAGTCCCATTTATAACCTGCTGTTCTTAAATATTTCATTTCTGCCGCATTTATTCTTGATTTTTTTTTTGCCTTGATTGTCCAGTTTTCAAAACCGTATTGTGAAGTCGAAAGAGCCAATACGTTATGCAATCTTATCCAGGTTTTAGTTAAAGTTTGCTTTGATTTAAACACATTGTTAATGACACCAGTAACCTTCATTAAATTGTTTAATTTATGATTAATATCAAATTCAGTTCTATATGAAACACTATTACCTAAATATTTGAACTGATTTACCTGTTTGATAATTTAGTACAGACCAATTATTTAGTCCTGACAGCTCGACGACGTGAAATAGGGAAAGTAATAGGAGTAGTGGGGAGAGCTCCGGAGTAGAGATGAGGGCGAGCAGTCGCTAAAGGAATGCAGTACAGCTTAACTGTAACAGACTAACTCAAACACCCCTTGGCATAATTAAATGGACTCGCCTGACCGAGGCGCACATCGTCGGCGACTGTTCGGACTAAATAATCGTACTGTAATTTATGGCAATTTTGCTTTTTATCGGTGACTGATCTTTAAATGCCATTGACTTTGTTTTCTGTATAGATAATATTGTTAAATTGTATTATTGTATTATTTTTGTAAGTGTAAAACTTTTTGTAGTTTATCTTATGAATATTGGATTTTGCACACTACACCACTCATTGTACTACCTCAATCAATTCTGAAGGCTTTTCTGTGTCGATTCGACCATGTTTCTCTTTCCTTTGGTGTTCTCTTAAATTCTTCATAGTTGTCATACTTCATTCTGTTCAGCATATTTGCGTTGTATTTTTTCTCGGTCTTCCTCATCTTTTGGTGGAATAAAATGGGTGATTTCGGTGTTAAAGCTGCTACTATTTCTGTGGGTATTTCATGAAATAAGTGGTCGGTTTCGGTGGGTATTTCGTAAAATAAGTTGTTGGTTGAATGTATTGTGTTACATTTGATATAAACCTTTTTGTTGTCGTTTTTTTTTGTTTACACATGACATATTAGCATCGCAAAAATATAAACTAAGTATGGTTTGTGCCTCAGGCTGCAATGATAGTCTTTAGGCCCCTCATCCTTAAAAAGGAAAAAAAAATATATATATATATACTGGGTGTTCATTTCAAGGTGTCATGACGTCACTGTTGATGAGTCAGTGATTTGAAGTGAGTTTCAGCTTTTGTGTCAGAGAAGTTGCCTATTAATCAAGGCATTCAATCTGAACTTGAGAACGTGTACGGTATAACTTGAACGTCATAGCAACAGATGGCGGTCTGTACAGTCTGTACAGTCTGTGTGCTACCATAACCTCCTTCGAATTGTGTTTTGCGCGGCCAAGTCGTATGCAGGGTATTTGTTATCATCGGTTGCATACGGCAACATTCCACAACACAAATCAAATGCTCCGTGTCCATGTTGACGGTCGAAATTAATGTCAACAAACACGTAAGTAACCGTCTTAATCCTCTCCACATATCCCGACAGTAAGAAAAAACTCACCTCACAGTCAGTACATGTTTCGAAACGGTTCACATTCCTGCCACTACCGGTGTTACCGTACGTATCGGTAAGTACTCTTCTGAATTAACGCTGTACTTGCTAGGCAACTTCTCTGGCACATAAGTAATACACCTCTGCGGAAGTGTAGGAAGATTGAATTCTCTAGGCTCATTGACTAGCCATATGACAGCATACAGCAAGCCATGACACACTTTGAACTGAACACCCAGTATATGCTTTCCACATATCCGCACAAACATTTGTGCGGTGGTCAGCAAGTATTTTCGTGTATGCAGGAAAGCCCCTCTTACTGTCCATATTTGACTGATGTAGAGAATTACACTGCCTGCAAATAATTCACACCAAAATCATTATGGTTCTCTGTTAGTCCTCCCAAAACGTCTTCACGTAAAAATGCAGCCTCTAGAGCATAACATACTGCAGCAAAGACTGAACATACAACATTCTTCAATCTTCACTGCAGTTGGCTACAGAAATTGTTGTTGTTAACTAATGCTGAGTTTTTGACATAAAGGCATTAACTCTCTTTCTATCAAAATACGAGAGTATAACCATTTCAATGTAGGTACCATATTTTTATGTTATGGTGGTTATATCATCTACACGCAGTTCCGAAACTGTTTGAAAGACCATACCTGCCGTTATATGACCTAGGCGGGAGGGATGTCGGAGAACCCCTCCGTCCATATTCCCTCTATCACTTAGGGGTGCTTATGCTGGATTTGCATTTCCTCCATTTTTGGTGGGACAATTACAGTCAGTAAAAAATGTCTCCATACAACCTACCAATTTATTCTCTTTTACATAATAACATATACAAAAGTAAAACAAAAACATGCTGTTCCGTTTGTATGGATTATCCTGGTGTATACTAACGGAATTATATACAATAGTTTGAAAAATAAACAAACAAATTTGTAATTTACATTAAATGAAACTGAAAACCAAAAACATAATAAAACAAAAGTCTCCGTACACTACAGTTTATATGCATTCAAATCACCAACCACTCTTCATTTGGTGGTCAGTTGGACCTCCTTTTGTTTTTATTGCATCCTTCATGCGTTTAGGCATTGTTTGTACTATTTATCTTGTTTTCTCTGGCTCAATGTTGCCCCATTCTAGAATTTGTCCCTCAATTGTTGCTTGCTTCTTATTTTGTGTTTTTTCAGCCTTCGTTCCATTTCATCCCATAAATGTTCTATGGGGATCATGTCGGGGGATTGGGGAGGAGTATGGAGCTGTTTTTTTGTACTGTACAATAACCAGAGCTTTACATTTGAGGCAGTGTGTTTAGAGTCATTGTCTTGATGAAAGATAAATGTCTCACTGATGTTGAGTTTTTCAGCATAGTCGTGTAGGTTTTCCTTCAGGATGTTGAAATATTGTATCCAATCCATAGTCCCGTCCTCAAAAACCAAATTTCCCAAATCTGCAGCACTCATGCAGCCCCAAACAAAAACACTACCTTCTCCATGTTTCACAGTAAGGCACAAATTCTTGCTCTGTAATTGTTCACTTGGCTTTCTCCATACCATTGTCCTACCATCCGAATCACTGAAGATGATGACTGAATTCCAGAAGTCCTGCGGTTTGTTAACATGCTCCGTTGCGAAAGCAGATCTCTTCTGCTTGTTGACGTTGCTCACATAGGGCTTCTTTCGGGCGACTCAGCCATGGTAACTTTCGTCTTTTATGACATTTCTTATAGGCTGAGATACCACCTTTACCCCATAATCTTCTTTAACCAAGGCCGTCAATTTCTGTGCACTTATCTTTGGATTTTCTCTGACGGATCTCAATACTGCCCGTCTATGGTTGGATTCCAGTTTCTTGGATCGTCCTGATCGACTTCTACTAACCAGTTATTTCGTGTCGTACCTTTCAAACACATATTGTACAGAAGAGGTTTTTTTTTTTCCTGCTATTTTTTTATCGACTGTCCCTCCTTTCTCAACTTAACAATTAACTCTCTAATTGGTATTGGTATTTCCATTGTACTCACAAGTTTTGCTGCGTCTTACCTTATTACAGTCACAAGCAACTCTATACTGACTGTAGTTTTCTGAACAACAACAAACACAGGTTATCTTGCATCATTGCTGCCCATACGGAGACTTTATGTACCCTCCTTTAGTTTTGAGTTGTGTTGTGTCGTGTTTACAAGAAATTGTACAGAGGTAACTGCGCTTTTTTCTGTAGGTATTAACCGTAAACAGAGTATATTTTACGTAATAATAAAATTTATTTTTTTACTATATGTTTAATAAGATTTTTTCACAAATGTTAATATGTGAGCTTGGTGTACGGAGACATTTTTTACTGACTGTATACTGCTGTGACTCGATCCCCAGAACCTCATTTGTTAAAAGCAAGTTGCACCACAGGAAGGTGAGGTTGCGATTTGGGTAGGAGAGGTTATGGAGTGCACTTCACTACTACTTGCAACCCACTACAGAAATTGATCTTTCTTCAATAGCCATAGAGAAAATACAGAAATATTGGCATTACTAAGTGATTGATAAATTGACTGAAAAAGAAGTCACAGACATGTTTTTTTAATAATATTGAATAAAATTTTGAGTCATATTTCATAGCTTTTGGGATACAGAGGATAATATTGACTATTTTGCACAATCATCCAAATTTCACGTTATTTTGCGAGTTTGTTTTGCTTAAATATGGTATTTTAGGTATCTAATAGGCTAAATGTAACAAGGAAGTACGTAATTGTAGAAAATTTGTATTGTTACTACCAAAAAAATACAGTCTCTAGTTATATCTGATTGTATGACCAGTGAATTTTATTTCTCTTTTCTCTGTGCTACTTCTGAAGTTGAATTTTGACGTGCATGTAAAATTACTAAATATTTCTTCTGGAACTTTCGCATTCAGAGATTGGGTCCTCTTACACACAGTAAAATTGACATGGATTTCTCAACTTTATATTAATTTCCAAAGAGTGTAGCATGCCGAAGTGGTGTGCAACTTGAAAATGGGTCACAGTCCTGCTCATCTGTCCACAATATGCGGAACCCAAAATACACACACTCACACTAATTTCCAAAGAAATTGCTTTCATAATTTTTATATCCCACACGTCTTAACTAACATCGTCATTGTACTATCGTAATATACAGTATTAAAATCACTTGCCTTGTCTATTACAGGGTAAGTTGCATTATCGTTGTAAGTACTAAGTCGTGTGTGTGCATTCTTGGTGTAAATATTAACATAATGTACGTGCAAACCAAAGGTATCAAATCAGAATATTCTTATTCTTCAATACATTTTAATATCTTGGCATTTATAGTGAAAAACGATTGTTGATCTGTTTTTTTTTTCTTCTGTCTTAATTCTGTATTTTGACTTACACTTAATCCTTACTTATACTTTTTAAAAAATATTCTTATACTTCTTCCTTACGTTAGTTGAATGGTTTTTGACACACCTGTATAAGACTACATACATAGAGAAGTATTCATGAAGACTGCAGGTTGAGAGGCTTATTGAGTCAGAAGCTGTTCATTAAAGATGAATAGTAAAAGCATAGATTGATTTCTATTTTATATAATGATATATAAAAAGTTTTTTGTTATATAACTTAAATTTTATAAGACTGTATATTGTTTGATCAGACTTAAATAAAACATTAAAGGGCTGTGTTACATAACTAATCTATTTTATCATTACTCATTAGAGTTACTACAAACCCAATCCCTTTGAATAGGTAAAAAGTGAGTTATCTCTGCATATCAGGCGGTCTTTATGACAATTCTTCAATGCTTGAGGCAGTAGAGGACTTAAATGGAATATCACAACCAATGAATATAAATAATTTCTTTAAAGAAATTATTTTTTCTTTGTTATTCTTTAAAGAAATTATTTTTTCTTTGTTACGAACTATATAATTCCGTTTGTCAGTTTTGTTGTATATGATAAAAATCTTTCACGAAAATCATCAGCTCTGAATTAGGGTAAATTGCTGGATTGTATGTTATTCGTTCCAAATAAAGATTTACTATAACTAAGTTTTGTGAAGTTAAGTTAAATCTGGAGTAAGTGATTTAATGTGATAGGCATTGGTATGAAGAAGGAATGTTTATTGATAATACTACTAATGGAGAAAAATCAATTTCGGCACTGGAATCGAACCCTGGGCCCCCCGCTTGGCACGCTGCGTGCTCTTAACCAACTGAGCTATGCTGGGACCCGATCCACAGCACTGGCCGAACTCTCCTCCTTAGTATCTTCGATAGCCTACTACCTGTATTTTAGAGATACAGGGTTGGGCAGATAAAACCAGCCCATGTTATGACATTGATAGGTACTAATGATTTGAAACAAACTTCAAATGGAATGAAAATAAAATGCATTTACCTTCATAATAAATGTTGGAAGTGCCCTCCATCTGCATCTAGACACTTCTGTGCACGTTTTAACAGGTTCATGAAAACATGTGTCAATTCCTCATGGGTGATACTGCGGATGGAGTCCGCAAGTTCTCCTACTCACATGAACCTGTTGAGCCAATCTCGTGGTAGACTTTCGAGGACTCCTAGTCATAAACTCATTAATTCGCGCCGTAAGTTGAGGAGTCCGGACAGAAGGAGTTCTGTTTCTTGTTACATTTTTTATGGATCCAGTCATACGCCATTTTCGCACCAAATCTTGAATGCTGCTTATCGCTGGTACTGAGCGAAGCGGATATTTGTCTCTGAATAATTGTTGTGTTTCCTTAATAGAGCTGGTCTGTACATACGCCTCCACAATGAATATTCGCTCTGGTATTGAATAAGTCATGCTTATTTAAAGAACAACTCATGTGTTTAGAACGTCTGACTTTTAAACAGCAACCAGAAGAGGTTATAAGCAACAATGGCGCAACAACGACACAAAACACGCGGAAGATACAGTATAGCCAACATAATTACATTTTCAAGAAAAAAGAAAGAAAAGAAATCAATACCCTACATAGGCTAATTTATTTTCCAAATCATATGACATGAGATGGGCCTGCTTTATCTGCCAAACCCTGTACAAGTCATATACACAGGAGCTCATATTTAAGTGACTTTATGGCCATTTCAACAACAGTTTTTATTCACTGATAACACACACACACACACACACACACACACACACACACATATATATACATATATATGTATATATATACGTGTGTGTGTGTGTGTGTGTGTGTGTGTGTGTGTGTGTGTGTGTGTGTGTGTGTGTGTGTGTGTGTGTGTGTGTGTGTGTGAGTGTGTGTGTGTGTGTGTGTGTGTGTGTGTGTGTGTGTGTGTGTGTGTGTGTGTGTGTGTGTGTGTGTGTGTGTGTGTGTGTGTGTGTGTGTGTGTGTGTGTGTGTGTGTGTGTGTGTGTGTGTGTGTGTGTGTGTGTGTGTGTGTGTGTGTGTGTGTGTGTGTGTGTGTGTGTGTGTGTGTGTGTGTGTGTGTGTGTGTGTGTGTGTGTGTGTGTGTGTGTGTGTGTGTGTGTGTGTGTGTGTGTGTGTGTGTGTGTGTGTGTGTGTGTGTGTGTGTGTGTGTGTGTGTGTGTGTGTGTGTGTGTGTGTGTGTGTGTGTGTGTGTGTGTGTGTGTGTGTGTGTGTGTGTGTGTGTGTGTGTGTGTGTGTGTGTGTGTGTGTGTGTGTGTGTGTGTGTGTGTGTGTGTGTGTGTGTGTGTGTGTGTGTGTGTGTGTGTGTGTGTGTGTGTGTGTGTGTGTGTGTGTGTGTGTGTGTGTGTGTGTGTGTGTGTGTGTGTGTGTGTGTGTGTGTGTGTGTGTGTGTGTGTGTGTGTGTGTGTGTGTGTGTGTGTGTGTGTGTGTGTGTGTGTGTGTGTGTGTGTGTGTGTGTGTGTGTGTGTGTGTGTGTGTGTGTGTGTGTGTGTGTGTGTGTGTGTGTGTGTGTGTGTGTGTGTGTGTGTGTGTGTGTGTGTGTGTGTGTGTGTGTGTGTGTGTGTGTGTGTGTGTGTGTGTGTGTGTGTGTGTGTGTGTGTGTGTGTGTGTGTGTGTGTGTGTGTGTGTGTGTGTGTGTGTGTGTGTGTGTGTGTGTGTGTGTGTGTGTGTGTGTGTGTGTGTGTGTGTGTGTGTGTGTGTGTGTGTGTGTGTGTGTGTGTGTGTGTGTGTGTGTGTGTGTGTGTGTGTGTGTGTGTGTGTGTGTGTGTGTGTGTGTGTGTGTGTGTGTGTGTGTGTGTGTGTGTGTGTGTGTGTGTGTGTGTGTGTGTGTGTGTGTGTGTGTGTGTGTGTGTGTGTGTGTGTGTGTGTGTGTGTGTGTGTGTGTGTGTGTGTGTGTGTGTGTGTGTGTGTGTGTGTGTGTGTGTGTGTGTGTGTGTGTGTGTGTGTGTGTGTGTGTGTGTGTGTGTGTGTGTGTGTGTGTGTGTGTGTGTGTGTGTGTGTGTGTGTGTGTGTGTGTGTGTGTGTGTGTGTGTGTGTGTGTCTCTCTCTCTCTCTCTCTCTCTCTCTCTCCCCACCAGCGTAGCTCAGTCGGCTAAGGTGCTTGCCTGCCTGGGCAGGCTGATTACCTGGTTGGGTTTTTTCCGAGGTTTTTCCCAACCATAAGGCAAATGTGAGGTAATCTATGGCGAATCCTCGGCCTCATCTCGCCAAATATCTCGCTATCACCAATTCCATCGACGCTAAATAACCTCGTAGTTGATACGGCGTCGTTAAATAACCAAGTTATATATATATATATATTCATTTGAGGACTTGCTGCCCTCTTATTAAATATTGTATATTCCATGACTTGTGTAGTTATCACATTATATACTGTCAATGGATAAAAACACATTCTGGCACTTGAACTACATAACTATATACTCAAAGATGTTACATATAACATATATCAGTTATACTCTGCACAGGGTTGCCGAAGAAATTATTCTTAGTCAGTATCCATTCAATATTACATTTCATTTATTGTATTCCATACAGCTTATATCAAGCATTGTGGTTTGAGATACTATGTGACAAGTCGAAAGTTATACATTATACAGAATTATACAATACATAGCAAGCACATTCATTCAATTTACAAATATAAACAATTCACGAGTTGAGTAGCAGATAGAAATATGGTGAAATGTTATTAATTCTGTTTTGAACCTTTTTTCTTGGTCCTTCAAGGCATAAGACAATTTGAAGTCCATAATACATGAATAGTGAACTTTCTTTTTTCTAACAGGGTAGATGGAGATCTGATTTGTGGCTTGTATTAAAATTATGAATGTTTTGATTAGTACTAAATATATCTTTGTTTTTAATATGAAACATCATCAGGTAAGGTCATTATTTCTAAATTTCGGGAAATCTTTTACTTAATGTTCATTTATGTACACCTGTCATTATCCTCATAGCCTTACTTACTTACTTACTTACAAATGGCTTTTAAGGAACCCGAAGGTTCATTGCCGCCCTCACATAAGCCCGCCAGCGGTCCCTATCCTGTGCAAGATTAATCCAGTCTCTATCATCATACCCCACCTCCCTCAAATCCATTTTAATATTATCCTCCCATCTACGTCTCGGCCTCCCTAAAGGTCTTTTTCCCTCCGGTCTCCCAACTAACACTCTATATGCATTCCTGGATTCGCCCATACGTGCTACATGCCCTGCCCATCTCAAACGTCTCGATTTTATGTTCCTAATTATGTCAGGTGAAGAATACAATGCGTGCAGTTCTGTGTTGTGTAACTTTCTCCATTCTCCTGTAACTTCATCCCGCTTAGCCCCAAATATTTTCCTTAGCACCTTATTCTCAAACACCCTGAACCTATGTTCCTCTCTCAGAGTGAGAGTCCAAGTTTCACAACCATACAGAAGAACCGGTAATATAACTGTTTTATAAATTCTAACTTTCAGATTTTTGGACAGCAGACTGGATGATAAGAGCTTCTCAACCAAATAATAACACGCATTTCCCATATTTATTCTGCGTTTAATTTCCTCCCGAGTGTCATTTATATTTGTTACTGTTGCTCCAAGATATTTGAATTTTTCCACCTCTTCGAAGGATAAATCTCCAATTTTTATATTTCCAATTCGTACAATATTCTGGTCACGAGACATAATCATATACTTTGTCTTTTCGGGATTTACTTCCAAACCGATCGCTCTACTTGCTTCAAGTAAAATTTCCGTGTTTTCCCTAATCGTTTGTGTATTTTCTCCTAACATATTCACGTCATCCGCATAGACAAGAAGCTGATGTAACCCGTTCAATTCCAAACCTTGCCTGTTATCCTGAACTTTCCTAATGGCATATTCTAGAGCAAAGTTAAAAAGTAAAGGTGATAGTGCATCTCCCTGCTTTAGCCCGCAGTGAATTGGAAAAGCATCAGATAGAAACTGACCTATACGGACTCTGCTGTATGTTTCACTGAGACACATTTTAATTAATCGAACTAGTTTCTTGGGAATACCAAATTCAATAATAATATCATATAATACTTCCCTCTTAACCGAGTCATAAGCCTTTTTGAAATCTATGAATAACTGATGTACTGTACCCTTATACTCCCATTTTTTCTCCATTATCTGTCGAATACAAAAAATCTGATCAATAGTCGATCTATTACGCCGAAAACCGCACTGATGATCCCCAATAATTTCATCTACGTATGGAGTTAATCTTCTCAAAAGAATATTGGACAAAATTTTGTACGACGTCAACAAAAGTGATATTCCTCGAAAGTTACCACAGTTGGTTTCGTCCCCCTTTTTAAAAATAGGTACAATTATGGACTCCTTCCATTGTTCTGGTATCCTCATAGCCTTCGTATGTAAAATAAAAATATATTTAGATTGAGGAGAGTTGCCCCAGAATATTATTCTATATTTCATTATAGAATGAAAGTATGCAAAATATGCAATTTTAAGTGTATTTATATTGCCAAGGATTTTAATACATAACAGGCAGAGTTCAGTTTAGGAGTATTCTATTGTATTTATTAACATTTCATGGTATTCATACATTGCTTCACAGCTAGAATATAGAACAAGTAAAAAAACTTAATACTACTATAAAGTCTTAATTTATAGTCACAGTCTAGTTGAAATATATACAGAAGACGTTTACAATATAGTCTACTAGTATAACACAAAGTTTTAGTATCAATTTCATGAAGCATTGTTGTAATATATTGTGTGTGTGTTTTCCACTTCAAGTGATTATCGAATTCCAAACCAAGAAACTTTGTGTTCGCATAGGCTTCCGCGGCTGGTGTACATGGTGTGTGGATAAGCTTCAGGGCTTTTACCGCATTGTCTTGGTGTTATTGGCTGACGTTTCGACCACTGTGTTGTGGCCATCTTCAGAGCAGTTGTTGGATAAAGACAACAACTGCTCTGAAGATGGCCACAACACAGCGGTCGAAACGTCAGCCAATAACACCAAGACAACGCGGTAGAAGCCGTGAATCTTATCCACACACCAAGAAACTTTGTGCTTATAGATTCTTTGCGATCAGTTCCATTTAATCTAATATTGGAGGGAAACTGGCACTATTGTATGTATGTAATCACTTAGCATAAGCAGTATGTTATAACTGGAACTGGAAAAATTCAAGTGGCTCAAATTTTGTTTCTGGGTTTGTACAATACTAAATTTGATCACACTGGTTTTATCAACATTAAGTGCTAGTTTATTTTCACTAAACCATTCATTCATTAGATTCAACACTATAAAAAAATGTGTTTATAAAGTGATCATATTGTTCATTTGAGATAATCACTCTTGTATCATCTGTAAATAAAATTACCTTGGATAAATTATTTATGGTTGAATCTGAATCATTAATTTGAACTGAAAACAATGATGAACCTAAAATTGAACCTTGAGGAACTCCATGTTTAATATGTCTCACTTCTGACTAACTTTGGTGTATTATTTATGTCCTATCAAAATTGTAAACTATTTTCTAATAGTTTGTCAGTAAGTCTGATTTGTATAAAATCTAACAATAGAAGCATGGCACAACAATTTACTTGCCAAAACACAGTTGGTACAGATCTGCATCAAAGGTGTTGAGTATTTAGTAGGGAGAGCAAGGTGGAAGATAAGTACCTATTTTTGCGAGATCAAACTGTAATTGTGTACTATGTCGAAATTGCGCAAAATAAGAGACGTATAGCTGTGAAATGAAGCTGCACTGGAAGATGAACGAGCATTAGACACCAATGATTTTAACTCTGTTCAGTTATGCTCCGGTCATCCATGATGACGAAAAAAGCTCCTTACACTTTAAGACTGTATAGAGTGACAATGTGAGATTATCATTCGAAACTTTTAAAGAGTATGTTTTCGGGTCGTACTTAGCAACTTTAAGGCATATTTGCATGTATATTTCTCGGTTGTTAGTTCATGAACATTGGAATTCATTGATCAATAATCCAATAAGAGATTGCTGTGCACACGTGGCATGACCCATCAACTTGAGTAGCTACTCTACCAGAGGCAAAAGGCGTTCGGAGCATGGTGCCAGTCACACTACCTCATTCCTACAGTTTTGGTCAAGAAAGCATGGAGCTCTACCTCAATGTCCCTAAGCAATTCATGACGTATATAGGAAAGGCCTTTATCTTTTGCAGGTGGCATGAGAAAACCACATTTTCAATGTCATATTGCCGAAAATTTATATTTCCGTAAAAATATCGAAATCAATTTTTTGCAGCATAGGCTACAGTATATTTATATTTTGGGAAAATAAACATAACATAGGTAATAAAACGAAATTTTGAAGATTTTTTAAACACTTAACAAAATGTTTGTTTGCAATATGACCAAAGATGTTAAAGCGAGTATAAGTAACAGTGAGGAAAAAAAAAATGTTTGTGTACACGAACTCTGCCGTGTCTCAGCGGTGTGGAAGTATGTTTTTGGTACTGAATATTAGACCCTTTCCCCCCTCTCAATATCTCATCATTGGTCATTTTCATGTATTTCTGTATGATTTCCTATACAAGTTAAACATTACATTTTGTCTACACTATTCAGTGTATATTGTTGCTGCTTTTATTTTGAGACCCATTTGATCTGAAAATCTTATGACATCTGAATACGGTATAGCCCTAAAGTGTAGGCCCCCCCTTTATCAACAAGGTAATGCACACTAAATTATAACAGAACCGGCACATTGTTGATTTATAATCCGCGCCACGAGATGAAAGACAATGTAGCCAACTTTAAATCCATAGAGGAAGCAATGCCGGTTGATATTCGATACTGTTATTTGTATTAACAATTCAAGTATAAATTAGCACATAATTATAATGACTGTTTTGTATGTATAATTATTAGCCATATTTGCATATAACATTTAAACAAGTTTCAACCTTCAAATAATTTTGAATGCATATTCTCTCTGGGCTGGAACTTTTCCTGTCGTCTGCCGTATTCTCCAGCTGATAGCGCTGGTATATCCATTTCTATTAGAGCTGATTAGGGCGACTGGAAGTGACAAGTGTGTTTCGAAGAGAGTACATGTGTTATCGAAAATCATTAATTGGATGATTAGAGTGTAAAAATCAATTATAAATAATAGAATGTCTACAAATAGAGTAATAACTGTAGTGCAAGATGAAGAAAGTGTTATTAAAGAACTTTGTAGTGTGATTCAAAACATCTCCAAAGAAGCAATAGAGAGGGATGATGTGTTCAAAGTTGGACTTTCAGGTTATTATGATTGAAATTTAATTGATAGCTTATGAACATATGGAGTGTATATGAATGTCAAATTTCGCTTTATTTTTCTATATTTAGAATAACATTGATCCTGTTCTCAGGTGGATCTCTCACAAAGTTTCTATCCATTGGATTACCAAAAATTGAAACTGACTGGTCAAAATGGAGATTGTTCTTTTGTGATGAAAGAGTTGTTCCATTAGAGAGTTCAGATTCGACGTACGGGATCTACAAAAATTCACTGTTAGGAATTTTGCCGTTAGCTGAACACCAATTTATAAAGATTGATCCACATTTACCAGGTAAGTAATTGCATTCATGTTATAACCTTTGCGTTTTTTCTTCTCTTGATATTTAAAGCATGTTGGTTCATGACATTGGTTTGTACGAACAGTGAACAGGTTAGTTGGGTATTTATTCGTGTTAAATGTGCTGTAAGCCTACAGTAAAGTATTCCAATTACGAATGTGAATTAATTCATGCAGGAACACAAATACACATTGAGCTAGACTGCTAGACTAATGAGAGGCAGTGTTAATATAGGCATATATCATTTGTTGTAAAATACAATGAAAAGCATTTTAGAAGGCAAAAAGAAAAAATGAGGCTGGTGCGTAATTATGATAGTCTTTATTTTTATTCATCTTGTGTTATTCTTACAATTGATTTTCATTATAACTTTTCCTATCGCTGAAGACAGCGAACAGCTATTGAATTAAAAATGAAGTACCGGTAAAAATAAAAACTTTCAATATAAGGTATAATTTAAAATTGTTAGAAGTGTTACAGTTGTGCTGTGGTTCCTAAGTAGGAGCACATTATTGTATAGGACTGAAGGTGTCAGGAATTGAAATATGAGATAGCCTAGAGAGAATAATGGGCGTGACATTCACATTTGCCAGTTCTAACTGGAAAAAAATGGTTTCTTTCTCTCTATTTTTCACCCTTTACAAGAAGTAGTTCCACTTCTTGTGATAAGGTTAGGTGGAGTTTGTTGAGATGGATTAATGACTTGTAACCTCACTGTCAGTGATATGGTTAAGTAGGGTTTGATGACGATATAGAGTATATAGATTGACAACTGCATCGCGCAGAAATGACGCAAGTTAATGCATTATGTTCATTCGTATAAAATGAAATTTCTCTAAACATCCAATGTAAAAGAGGTAAGAAGACTGTTTTCTGTAAAGTATCCATTTAAATAACATTATAAATCAAAGGAATTCATACACAAGGGAAATTACTAGAATTGTCAGTTTTCTTACTGAACATGATGCACTGTTGGTTAATCACAAAGTATGCTAATTATTTTAGGACCTCGCCTGTAAAATTAATTTCAGACGTACAGACCAGGCAATTTAAAAGTTCCGAAACATTGTTAGGCGTGTCGGTAGCCCAAGTTCCATGAAATTGCTGGCGTTCCTCTCCATGAAATCACAGCTCTCTTCCCGTCTGCAATCACTCGTGAGTGAGATTTCATTAAAGAGTAACCTACAGTAGTGTTGTACAATGGTGAAATATTCACTGCAGCGTGTCATCATAATATTTGTCTTGAAGCCGTACATCAAGTGCAAAAAGATTTTGAGAACTACGTACACTTTAACGATCGAAGTTTTGATGGAAAAACATCTACTGGAGTTTGTAAACAATTTTAGAGAATATGTGCCCACAGTCAACACCAACAGTGTTCTTCAAACGTGAGAAAACCTTTTTTACTTTGGGATTTTACACCTTAAAAGTTAGGCTGAAGTCAGCTGCCTGGAATTAGAAGCAGCATTTGACAGCCGTCTGCATCTCTCTGTCAATTCCATGATATGACAAATGTGGAGAATATGTTGAAAAATTGCTCAACAATTGCTGTGTCTGTTGCAATAAATTTTTCCAATGAAATTGTGTTTTCTTTCTGTTAACAGTCTTCGTAATTGCAGTCGAATGGCCAAAATTTGTATAAGCACTTCTTTTGACATTATTAACATGGTGAAAGAAAAAAAAATAACTTTTTTATCTGCCCCTATCAGAATGTTTGCTTGTGAGCTTTTTGCTCAAAATTCCCTCGTTCAATTTTAATTACAATTATGCATTATTTTTTTAGAAAGTCTGTTATAAAAACGAAACAGTTGCATACTACGAATAGTATAAAATAGCTATTAAACACATGGTTTTAATTTCTGGTATCCAGTATTTTCCACAGAATAATCTAGAACTATTTGCCTGTTGTATGTAGTAATGAATACATGTGTCACTGCCATATTGCCCATATCATACATCATGAGTGAATGTATCACTACTTAAATGTTAAGTACGGTTGTTAATTATGTCAAAATATAACCTTCTTTGACAACAGTCTCTATCTCAGGTGGCACTAAAAATGATTTATTGTTGGTGCAGTCCAATCCCCTAAACACCCACTATCCAGAATTGTGCACCTCAATTTACACTAAAAATGCTTTCTTGCTGGTGTGGTCCAGGCCCCCAAACACATACTGTTCAGAATTGTGCACCTCAATTTACACTAAAATTGCTTTCTTGCTGGTGTGGTCCATGCCCCCAAACACACACTGTTCAGAATTGTGCACCTCAATTTACACTAAAATTGCTTTCTTGCTGGAGCGGTCCAGGCCCCCAAACACACACTGTTCAGAATTGTGCACCTCAATTTACACTAAAATTGCTTTCTTGCTGGAGCGGTCCAGGCCCCCAAACACACACTGTTCAGAATTGTGCACCTCAATTTACACTAAAATTGCTTTCTTGCTGGTGTAGTTCAGGCCCCCAAACACACACTGTTCAGAATTGTGCACCTCAATTTATACTAAAAATGCTTTCTTGCTGGTGTGGTTCAGACCCCCAAACATACACTATTCACAATTGTGCACCTCAATTTACACTAAAATTGCTTTCTTGCTGGTGTGGTTCAGGCCCCCAAACACACACTGTTCAGAATTGTGCACCTCAATTTACACTAAAATGCTTTCTTACTGGTGTGGTTCAGACCCCCAAACACACACCGTCCAGAATTGTGCACCTCAATTTATACTAAAATTGCTTTCTTGCTGGTGTGGTTCAGGCCCCCAAACACACACTGTTCAGAATTGTGCACCTCAATTTACACTAAAATTGCTTTCTTGCTGGTGTGGTCCAGGCCCCCAAACACTTCCTGTCCAGAATTGAGCACCTCAATTTACACTAGAATTGCTTTCTTGCTGGTGTGGTCCAGGCCCCCAAACACTTCCTGTCCAGAATTTTGCACCTCAATTTACACTAGAATTGCTATCTTGCTGGTGTGGTTCAGGCCCCCAAACACACACTGTCCAGAATTGAGCACCTCAATTTACACCAAAAATGCTTCCTTACTGGTGTGGTCCAGGTCCCCAAACACACACTGTCCAGAATTGAGCACCTCAATTTACACTAAAATTGCTTTCTTGCTGGAGCGGTCCAGGCCCCCAAACACTCTGTTCAGAATTGTGCACCTCAATTTACACTAGAATTGCTTTCTTGCTGGTGTGGTCCAGGTCCCCAAACACACACTGTCCAGAATTGAGCACCTCAATTCACACCAAAAATGCTTCCTTACTGGTGCGGTCCAGGTCCCCAAACACACACTGTCCAGAATTGAGCACCTCAATTTACACCAAAAATGCTTTCCTACTGGAGCGGTCCAGGCCACCAAACACTTCCTGTCCAGAATTGAGCACCTCAATTTACACTAAAATCATTTTTTGCTGGTGCGGTCCAGGCCACCCAAACACACACTGTCCAGAATTTTGCACCTCAATTTACACTAGAATTGCTTTCTTGCTGGTGTGGCTCAGACCCCCAAGCGCACACCATCCAGAATTGTGCACCTCAATTTATACTAAAAATGCTTTCTTGCTGGTGTGGTTCAGGCCCCCAAACACACACTGTCCAGAATTTTGCACTTCAATTTACACTAAAAATGCTTTCTTGCTGGTTCAGTCCAGGCCCTCAAACACACACTGTCCAGAATTGTGCACCTCAATTTACACTAAAAATGATTTCTTGCTTGTGCGGTCCAGGCCCCCAAACACACACTGTCCAGAATTTCGCATCTCAATTTACACTAAAAATGCTTTCTTGCTGGTGTGGTCCAGACCTCTAAACAATCATTGTCCAGAATTTTGCACCTCCATTTGCACTAAAAATGCTGGTTGGTCCAGATCTTCAAACACCCACTGTCCTGAAATTAACACCTGGACCTCTCGAGCAAACTTAAATTACTTATCTCATCGGCACTTGCCATTATGGTTGTAATACATCCATTAATTACTACTTGCAACAGGTGAATAGTTCTAGGTTATTCTGTGGAAAGTATTGGGTCCCAGAAAGTAAAACCACATGCTTATTCGCTATAGTGT
The DNA here is from genome assembly GCF_040183065.1 of Periplaneta americana. Taxonomy (NCBI): domain Eukaryota; kingdom Metazoa; phylum Arthropoda; class Insecta; order Blattodea; family Blattidae; genus Periplaneta; species Periplaneta americana. The sequence continues at coordinate 22,185,312 of NC_091132.1, read as the reverse complement.
TCATAATATGCAATCATTGAAGAAAAAAATGCGTCTCCTTTGGCCTAGTTCTTCTGCAAAATTACCGAATGCAATTTATTATTTAGGCCTAAATATATTATTTCACGTGATGTTGCAGCTGAAGAAGCAGCCAAAGACTATATCCAGAAAATGGCAGTTCACTTTCCACCTGATTCACTGCCCCGGTTTCATCTGTTGCTGCTGGGAATGGGTCCAGATGGCCACACATGCTCCCTCTTCCCTGGTCATCGCATATGTGACGAAACATCTGTTTGGGTCGCACCTATTACCAATGCTCCTAAGCCACCTCCTTCAAGAATCACGCTCACTTTCCCAGTGGTCAACAATGCAGAGTGCTGTGTGTTTGCTATCACTGGAGAATCAAAGGCTGAAATGGTCAAGGTATTATATCCTAGTTACAATCTTTATTAATACCAGCAAAGTCCAAACTCTTCTCTTAAAGAGCTAATGACGTCACATATTGCTTTAGCTCATCTCCTTTGTTTTGATGTCATGAGCCTCTTCCCCTTCTATCACTCTGTCACAGTTGGTTATAATGGCATGTACAAAGGTGTCCAAGCATTTCCTATTCCACAAATAGTGAGAGGAAGATTGTTTTTGTATTGAAGAGGAAAACGAGGTGAAGTGTCTTATTTGCAGAAAATATTTATTGTGGGTTTCCGGATACAATATTAAACGACACTTTGAAGAATATCATCATACTGATTATGGCAAACATTTGACCAGGAGCCCGTTTCACAATCCTTACAAATTACAAAGTAACAATTTACAAATAACAAGTAAAAGTTTACTAAATGCTTGTAAATTGTGTTTCACAATGCTATTTTATTAGTTTGTAAAGTCTGACGAACTTTACAAAATCAGCTAAAGAAATTTACAAATACGCATTATTGGTTACACAATATCGCCAACGACAGTTTACAAAAATCGCTAAGGAGCAGAGCTAAAGTCGCTGTATTTTTACTACTATCGATACATATGTTTATATTTTGTACTAAAATAGATTATTCTAAGCTTGCTGATTCATATTCACCAACAGAAAATATAAAGTATTGTTAAAAGAATTAAAAGTATTTAGATTTTTATATATTGGCGACAATGGAGTTTCATGTGATGTGATTGGTCGAGTATACCAATACTCTATTATTTAAATGACCAAAGTTAGCATAAAATTCAGTCAAATAAGTAAATAACAGATTTGGTCCACGTTCAAATATGCAATTGATAAAATAATTACGATGTCTGAACACGAAATCAGGTTAATTTTCTGTGTTCATCCATCAGTATTTATTAATGTTGCATTCCTAAGCTCTCAAACATTAGTGATCCCATCAGCAGCATAAAAATTCTGTGCTATAGTAAATAACATTTTGGTGATCAAAAACTTGCCCCGAATTTAACTCTTTAACAACATCAACTACCCTGTGGGCACTTTTGCACACTGATATCTTAGAAATTCCATGCTTGTCTGCTAACCCACGGAACTGACAGCTAGTATGCATCCAATGCAAAACAATACAGTTCTCGCTTTGAGGTTAGGGCATCACTTTTCTCTTTTGGATGTTGGATATGATTTCCCATATCTTGTAGGAGAGATTCCAGCGAAACAGGACTCGAAATGACTTCAGAATACCGCGTAAGCAGTGTCGCTATTGCATTATTGAATTATTTATTTTTGGTGTAGGGAACTTCTATATTAAGTGCGAGTATTTATTAAATACAGTCTTCGTATATAAATACTTACGCGGTATTCTGAAGTATAGCGCGGGACTCATTCGAAATCTTTAATTAAATTTATACAATGATACGAACATGTTATTAATTCTTGCCCGGAGAATTTTACGTATAAGTCTTCGTTTGATTAGGCCTAAATTCAATATCTTTGTCTGAGTCATTAGAACTCCTTAATAACATCAAAACTGCTTTAGTTTAATTCTTAATATTATCCAGTTACTCAAAAATTAATTTAATAAGTATTTCTTTATTGTATTTATTCATAATTTGTTGCAATATCAAACTTTACACATCTCAGAGGTATTGTAGAAAATGTGCTAATTTTACAAGTAAAATTTACACGTTTGTAAAATTACTCTTCATTGTGAAACAGAATACTTGTAAAGTGAGCAAAATTTAATTTGTAAAGATTTGATTTCCTTTGTAAAGTTCAACATTACAAACAAAGATTGTGAAACAGAAGTTTACAATTTACAAAGATTGTAAACATTGTCAAACAGGCCCCAGGTACGCAATCAGTAACATCACTTGCTGTTAGAGTTTGAATTTAAATATATTAACTCCACACAATCTGCAAATGGAACTACGCAATGAAACATTTCCCAAAGCTTTGTGAAAGATTTGAACATTACCCTGTGTTGTCCAATCCATTGCAAGTATAAGATAACATATTATTTATCCTATACTATTAAATAAGCAATTCTTGTACATTTGTTATTTTTTCTTGAAAACAGGCCTAACAACTTTGATAAATTGGAATGAATCCACTGTTTTCAGATGCGAGAAAATTATTTAGCTAGGCTCAACTTTGAGAAAACTCATTTAGGGGATTAAATAACCGGATTTATGAGGTTTCTGTTGTTAGAATTTAGAATTCCGTTGTTTCGTAACTCATCTGCAGTGTTTGCAATATTGGTGGTTTTTAGGTAATGTTTAGAAGAAAAGAATATGCCATTGGTGGTCAGAGGAATTTTTGTAGAGGTTTTTGTGACATCAGTGCTGAAGAGAACGCCAATAAATAGTCTCAACAGTAGTTGACAGTAATATTCCTTTACTTCGTTTTGCTCATCTTTTGAATTATCCAATAGCAAGAAATGAAAAATAGATTGATCTTTGTCTGAATTGAAAGTGGATAGCCCATGTACAGTTGCAGTTAATCAGCAGTTGCAATAACATTATAATTATCTATCTATCTTTTAAAGATTATTAGTCACTGTAATTGTACCTGTGTTGTGATTACTGTAGCTTTAATCTTCGGAAAACATAAATTGCCTTTTGTTCAGAAATTTAGAAAATGGTTTCTGGAAAATGTTAGTTTGAGAGACTGACTTTCAGAATGTCTGAGAACTCTACTGCAGTGAGGTAAATTTTGTCAATGCAATTTTCTAAAGACAAAATGTAATCATCTAAAAACCATTCAAAGACAGGAATACAATTGAACGTAAATTTGCAGTTCAACCTTTTAGTTTACACAAATCCAAATTGCCCTCTATGCAACAGAGAAGAAGAAATGACTGAAGATCATCTCATAACCTGTGAAGTTCTACCTGATGGATCCACCACAGAGAAATATTGGAGAGCAAGAACGCTAATGGCTTCGTTGCCAAAGCCCGGCATTAGATGATAACAACAACAACACCTTTTAGTTTATCACACCAAACAAAACATAATGCAAAAAAAAAAAAAAAAAAACTGATCATTCATCTTCATTTCGTTGTTGATCTTCAATTAATTTGTCTCCACTTCACTTTACATTATTAATCTAATCTTGATGATTTTAACCTTATATTACGATTTTTAAAAAGAACATGGCAAAATACAAGATTTTTTATGCCCTCAATCCAGTCCAATTTACTGACCAATGGTCAGTCTTCCAGGTGCTTGATTTTAAAAGACATTAAACTAAATACGGAGATTAAATATATGTTGACTCCATCATCAGGAAGGTAGGATTTGCAATCGTGGAGAATAGATTCTGGTAGGTTTCCCATTTCTAGAGATGGTAGATTTTAGCAACTTAAAATTAAAAATTTAGCACTTTAAAAATCAAATTTAACATTTTATAGCACTTTAACTGTTAGAATTTAGCTTTTTTGTAGCGTTTTTGGATGGATAATTTTTTTATGGAAAGTTTGGTGGTCCATCAGAAGCATGGTATCTTCAAAGCCATTGAGGATGATAGAAGGTCCATTTACACAACGTTACAACCACCAAGAACAAATAAGTTATCTAGTGTAAATATATTGAAATAAACTTTGACTTCAATCTAAAGCACGATCTTATTGAAGACATGTCCATAGGTTATATTTGAACTTTTAAAACATATATAGCTACCACAGAATAATAACAATTGTATAACGTGATATTTATTATATAGCTCTTTTCAAGCTGAGAGATTTCTGGTATATAGCCTATTGTATTTGATGTGTTATGTTCTTTGCTGCTGCAACAGATGACACAATAGTTGATGACCTGAGAATAACAAATAAAGTTAACAGATACATACCAATTGAGTCATGAGTTGTAAACATGATTGTTATCATGTAGGTTTCAAATGTGTGTTTCCATGAATATAAATATTGATGTGTAATTAAAAACTGAGCTCTGACGTGATGTTAGAAGTGACACTATGTCTTATCAGTACAATGAGCGGAAGAAAGCTGCAATAGAGTCGAACCTCAGTAAAACGAAAACCAATATAATGATAAACCCTGTTGCAATGATAAATTTTATCGGTCCCAATATATTTCCTATGCTTTCACTATGTTTTATCCATCATTACAATGAAGGTCAAATTTTGGACAAACCCCAATGGAAGGATAAAATCATTATAATAATTTTTAATTTAAAGTATGCGTCAAAACAAACAGTATTGAAATTATCACTCATTATCCACGTTTCCCTAGCAACGCAATATTTATTTATTGTATGCAATAGCTTGATATATTGTGTTCAGTGTTGTGTTGATTTCTGCAATTATAGTTCTCACAATAGAGGAGAAGGTGTTTATTGTCGAGCATTATTTCTGGTCATACGGAATACTGAAATCATAACACTTGGTTGCACTCCTTTCCTTTCATATATATTAAGTTCACTGTTGGCAGTCATTCCAGTATGGAAAGAGCAGTGCGAGCAATGAGGCTTAAGGTAAAGGCCTCTAAATTCATGGCTACGACCTCGATTTACAAGCTTGAGGGGGGACTAGGGAGGGCCCACACCTGTGGAGTAACGGTTAGCGCGTCTGGCCGCAAAACCAGGTGGCCCGGGTTCGATTTCTGGTTGGGGCAAGTTATCTGGTTGAGGTTTTTTCCGGGGTTTTCCCTCAACCCAATATGAGCAAATGCTGGGTAACTTTCTGTGCTGGACCCCGGACTCATTTCACCGGCATTATCACCTTCATATCATTCAGACGCTAAATAACCTAAGCTGTTGATAAAGCGTCGTAAAATAACCTACTAAAATAAAACTAGGGAGGGGGGGTATCGATTTGCTACATCTCTGTACAAGATGAGGCTATTACGTCACACTATATTTGTGTTCTCTGAAAGCATTGTGTTGTTGAGTTCAGTTTAATCAAAAGTGCATGCGTATGTGTGTGTTACATATTAATTTGCGTAAAATGGATCGTACTGAGAGAACATTTGAGGTCATTATTTGTAGAATTAATAGAGAAACTGTTTTCAAGTTGGACGTATGAAATGAAATGTGCTCACAAAGATAGGAGATCAACACCACATTTACATATTAAAATAGCAGATGGAAGAAGACAAAATAGAAATTTTCTATTTTCACAGTATAAGAAATATCCTTGACTAACAGGGTGCTCTGAGACAAGTAAGTTAGTATATTGTTTTACCTGTATTGTGTTTGGGGGTGAAAATGAGGGATCATCATCATCTTATGGGGTCTGTGTCACAAAAAATTTTGATAGAAAAGCCAATAAACATCTGCTATAGTTTTGGAGAAAATTAAATTCCTTTTGAGGTAAAGTAAAGCATATAGTACAGTTGGCAAACTCTACAAATTGTCCTTAAAGTATTTTAATTTTACATCTTGATTACACAACTTTTAACACTGTATCACTTTGGAATATGTATGGTAAGACTTTCCTATGTTAAATTTCAACGTACCTCGTTTACATGTTTCGACCTATTTATGGGTCATCTTCAGAACTGGTCGTTGTTGGTCTTGGCGCCACTTGTTCTGTTTCCTGTGAGGGTGTGTTCCTGTGGTATAGTGTAGAGTCAAAGAGTGTGTGTGTTTTGAAGTTGAGTTGTGTGTTGAGAATTTCGTTTGGGGTGTATTTTTGTGTGTCTGTATATTTCAAGTTCCAGAGAACAAGGTGCCGGTGCAGGTATTACGTGCTGTCTCTTCTCACTTTATAGATCTCTTGGATATGGAACAACAAGTTTTGATGGTGAAATCATTGCAATAAGTGAATGTCTCAGGAATCTTCTATGCCACATCAATAAATCTAGGAATGCAGTTATATTGTCAGACTCCAACGCAGCTATTCTATCAATCGTCTCTAAACACACACCTTCATCTCAAACAGCAGAAATAACTAAAATGCTCTCTCAATTATTATCACTCAATAAAAGAATTGTATTCCAATGGATACCATCCCATTGTGGAATCCTGGGAAACGAGAATGCGGATGCTTTAGCAAAGAAGGGCAGCACTGCTACTTACAGACCTGTTACTAAATCTACGTATTACTCTGTGAAGAGATTTATTAAATCTACATACTTAGACTTCAACAAACAAAATTTGATAACTCAATCCCAAGGGAAAAAATGGAACTCTCTGCATCAAAATCCACAGTTAATTCCCGATTTACCACGAAAATCGTCTGTAGCTGCATTTAGATTGGCAACAGGCCATGATTGTTTGGCCAAACACCTGCATAGAATTGGAATATATCAGTCCCCTAACTGCCCATTGTGCAACTCAAACCAAGAAATGGATTCGGAACACCTCAAAATCTGTGCTTCAGTGGCTAGTCATGATAATATCTTTGAAAAATATTGGAGTGCAAGAGGTCAAATGACTTTATTGTCAAACGCCTGGCATTAGAAAACAACAACAACATATTTCATATTGTTCTAGTGTGTTTAGTTTCTAGCTTTTTGGTTGGATGTGCAGTATTTCCATGTCTGTGTTGATGTCTCTGTGGGTATGGTTAGCATTTGTGATGTGTTCTGCATATGTGGAGGTGTTTTGTAATTTTGTTATGGATGTGATGTGTTCTTTGTAACGTGTTTGAAACGATCTGCCTGTCTGTATGCTTGACTCTACACTATACCACAGGAACACACCCTCACAGGAAACAGAACAAGTGGCGCCAAGACCAACAACGACCAGTTCTGAAGATGACCCATAAATAGATGGAAACATGTAAACGAGGTACGTTGAAATTTAACATAGAAAAGTCTTACCATACATATTTTAATTTGTTTTGTGTTGTGTTTTCAGTTTTCTCTTTTAAATATGTATGTGGTATCGAGTATCAAAGCTCTAAAAAGCTATCAGTATCGAAATATTGTGTTGCTAACCTAGAAATCTGGCTCAAGTTATCACTTATTTCTTCCATTTTGTTTATTGCTTTCATTGTACAGAAGTACTTATCTGCAGACATGTTGTTTTCTAGCGCATCCTGAAGGATAATGAACCGCTCCCAGCAGGACGAGTGAAGCCAACAGATGGAACACTTCATTGGTTGCTGGACTCTGAAGCTGGTGTTCATATCAAGGATATGTAATAGCTTTGTGCTTGTATCTACTTAAGCATCTGCAGGTTCAAAGAAAGAATCACTGCTTGTTGGCAATGCCCACTGCTAAGTGAATAAGTCAAGGCTAGAACAGTTTTATTTGGGAACCTTGATATTGGTTTTGGACTTGGGGAAGGATTTTAAAAATACGTATCGGGAATAATATTCTATTTATATGTATGCAGCCTACTATTTTGCAATATATGAAAAGAAAGTTTGCATGACAAATGAATACGCAAAGAAGCCCAACAGGCAAGAAAAAGAAGCATTTCCACTCTGTTACCCAGCAAATTGAGACAGATTGTATAGTAGGATAGTTCACTTTTTCACTCGAATTACTGTGATTATTCTGCTTCCACGATGGCACAGTTTTGAAAACGTGTATGCATATATATTGGTGTACTTGAAATAATGGTTCCTCTGTGTTATGAAACAATTTGAACTGAAAACTTGAGGTGATTTTTTTATATTGAATCAATGCTTCTGCTTAATTTGGTCTGATATCAAAGATGGGCTGATTTACAGGTCAAGTTTATAGTCTCCCTTGCAGGATACCGACTGCTGAAATACGAGGGGGATCCAGGAAATAACGACCGTTTTGTTGTAATAATTAAAAAAAATATATTTATTTGAAAAAAAACAAAGTCTGTTACATAACTGAAGCTTCCTTTACTTCTCTACATAATCACCACCTACATTTAAACATTTGTCGTATCTGTTCACTAGCTTTAGAATTCCCGTGTTATACTCCTCTGCCGCCAGTTCATTAAGCCAGGTGTTCACTGTCTTCTTCAACTCTTCATCACTTCCAAAACGCGTACCACCCAGAAAGTCTTTCAGCTTAGTGAAAAGGTGAAAATCGCTAGGAGCAAGGTCTGGACTATAGGGCGGATGATCAAAGATTTCCCATCCGAATTGATCCAGCAATTCTCGAGTTGAAGCAGCAGTGTGTGGGCGGGCACAGATTTTGTGGTAGCCAAGATGTTGCGACACAATTTCACCAAGCAAAGAATGAGAAATGTCAGGAAAGGCAATATGCAATTCGTCGAGTGATGTGCGCCTGTCTTGCAAGATTCTGTCGTTCACTTTAGTCTTCAGGTCTTCTGTGATGAGTGATGGGCGTCCGGGTCGAGTTTCATCGTGGACATTTGTTCGCCCATTGTTGAACATTTCGCACCATTTTCTCACATTTCTTTCATTCATTACAGTATCACCATACACTTCTTTCAATTGCCGGTAAATTTCTGCAGGTTTCAAATGTCGGGCATTCAAAAATCGAATCACACTCCTCACCTCACAGTCGGCGGGATTATCTATCACGTCGTTCATTTTGAAGTAACACAAAATGCACAATGGCGACTTGTTGCAACCAGTACTCACAACATTATGAGAACACATGTTAAGGAAGCCAGTTGACCTTCAAACAAGGAAGGGGTTTCAGCTGCGCGGTGGGTATGCGCGAACGGTCGTTATTTCCTGGATCCCCCTCGTATATAATGCGTGACTGTATTTTACAGCCATAGCAGATTTTGAAAGAACGTAAAAGTTTTCAATATGATCAATTTTTTGTTAAACAACTGTTGCTTACTTGAAAATTTGGAAGTGCTCTGATATACCGAAGTGGAGTTGTAAAGTGAGGTCTGAGCAGTAGGGTAATGATAAATAAGCAGTTAGAATAATTGAATAACTTAATTATTTTTTAATATGAACTCTTTACATGAGTCAGGCCTATTTCAATTTATCTGTTTGTAAATAAAGTCAATCCTTTTCTCTTTCTGCTCTGCAAAGTTTCTGAAACAAGTTCATTGATGACAACAATTGTTTTTCAATGAAGTTGAATAGTAGATGCATAAAGTCAGCCTCATTTCTTTGTACCCCGTGTAAATGTTCTCATTATTTTCAACGTGATGAAACACTGAGAAGCACTCTTCTGTTTCAGCAGGATTCACTGGAACGGTCACTATGATATGTAAGAATTTGAGGGCATTGAGTAGGCTAAACTGTTCATAAAATTGTTTTCATAATTACAGTTTATTAATTTTTAAGGTACCACAACTAATCATTTTTGTTGTAAAGTACATTCAGGTCATGGTGTAATTTCTGATAGTTCAGTCTGAATAAGTAGGCGACTGTTTCGAATCCACTTTTAGGAAAAAAACTGATGTAACATCCTAGTGAAACAAATCTGCCATATTTAAAGTGGAATCAAGAGTGCCATGGTGACAGAAGGGAGTGTACACAAAGACCAATTTTATCTAGACTTGGAATGCAGTGATATCTGTCACCTCAATCCACTACATCTACCCATTTGAGGAGCATCGTTTCAAAACGTATTAAGTCCCCCAGTGGACGAAATTAAATTTGTTACTTTCTATTTATTCATCTTTCAATCTGTGAAGTCTGATGGTTCCAAGTCGTCATATTTGTAAACTGTGAAACCAGTACTTAAAAATGGTTTTGTGTAGTGTTTTGAAAACTTCTCCGGTTTACGAGTAATCCAGTTTTTCGTCGTTCGTGTAAAAAAATTGTAAGTTGCACATAATACGTTTTGAAACGATGCTCCTCATTTTCAATATGTAATCTGCAAGACTCGCCTATGCTACTTACACATCTCAAGATAATATTCACATTCTGTAGGCATAGTTTTATCCACATTTTCAAATATATTTGACACCATTACCAATTGTACTGAGCAGGATTTATATTTTGGTTATTATGTGAAGTTGTAGGATCCTTGATAATAATAGACATTTTCGTGCAGGAAGCTCTGTCTCAGAGCCCTTGTTTACCAGCGAACGTTCTTATTATAATTGTACAACAAAAGACTGTAAGTGGATTAATATTTGGCATTTTACACATATCAAGGCTTGAATGTTACATTGTATGAACTCTGCAGTAATAATTAGAGTCCTTTTGTTGCTAATGTATTCCTTCAAAATCTGTGTCTCGAGGAACTTCTGTTCATTTTTAATGAAATCTATTTTGGCACAGATACCAGGCCAATCAGGAACAATTTTTATTAACTTCGTTAGTTTTGCAATATGCTGAAAAATTCCCTGTTTAGTTCTTGTCCTGAAACTTTTCATTTTATATATTGCCCTAGATTTGATGATATTTATGTACTGCTCTTAGTACAATTGCTGCAGTCTTTACATCAGGGATTGTATATTCTACCAGTTCTGCGTCATCAGGCCATCTCTGGTATCATTTGCTCAGGAGTTGTGGGGCCCTTCGAAATAATTTGTATAACATATTTGAAAAACATGTTTGAGTGGGATTTCCCAGGAAGAAATATTGTATAATGTAGATTATACCCACTGATGTATGTACTTGTCATTGAATTGATATTTTTCTAACTAGGTACTTGATTTAGTAGATAAAATCAGAAATGAGATGACAAATATTTCTTGATGCTCGATTTCAAAATAGTATATGATACATCAATATTCAGTATTAATGTAGAATGAACTCTTGATCGTTATAATACTTAAAGAAGAAATAAAAGTAGAGTATTTAGTATATTTCCACCTTTGAAAAAATTTTAGTGAAAGTATTACCTAGCTAACATTTATCATGAACTTTAGAAGAAACAGGCAATGTCAATAATCCTATTTAAAAGATATCACATTCAGAAAGCAATACTGACGAAAAATGGTAAGATCTATAGATTCATTTGCTGTAAATGCCAGTGGCGTAGCATGAAATTTTGAGCAGGGGAAGCTAACTCAAGTTGTCTTTCATGCAATATGAGAAAACGTATTACAAAAATATAGTCTTAAAATAAATAGTAGTCAATGTCAAGTCAGCAGTCAAAGATTGGTTGGAACCTCATAACACCAATAAGGCATGACCTCAAATGGTACATAGTTAAATATGATTTCACGGTTTACACATATCTCTAACAAATAGACATGTATACGTGTAATATTCACTCACTCCCTCTCATACTTAGATAAATCACAATATTAACGGTCAATAGATACAGTATTAGTATCATTACGTAAGTATGCGTCTGTATTTTGAGTGTGTCCTTCATTGACAGCAAGGGAGTCTGTCATTTGTTTTTTAGATCACAGTTTTGTTCGTAAGTCAGTCTTGATAATAGGATTGTCCTAAAAAAATTCAAGTAAATTGGTGTCAGGAACTGTTATTTCACTCATTTATTATATCAGCCACAATACACACTAACACTTCAACTGAACACAACTGACGAAAGGGGATAACTCGGAAACTACTTATTTTCAATGTCAAAGCTAGCTTCTTGCGAGCCTTGCGACCAGGGTAGTTTAGTTAGAAAGAGATGGAAAATATGCAGGGTGGGTTACACAGAAGAATGAGTGTAAGAAACCAGTCTGCTTGGAAGTTGGTGTGTGCAGGCTTCTTGTTTACTGCTGCATCACAAATCATCCTGAGCTGCCGCATCACAATATTTGACGTGTAAATATAAATTCTATTAAAATTAATAAATAATTTTGTCCATAAACTGCAGGTTTATTATGAAATTATTATTAACTGGGGAAAGTGAGCTTTTTAGCTTACATTGACGCTACGCCACTGGTAAGTGCAGACTTAATGCAAAGGGAAATTAAAAAAGAATTAAGCACAATTATTGATACCGACACATTAAGAATACCATCATCTCATTTCTGATATTGATATATAAATCTTTTCCCTTTTTTTTTATATGTAAGTACCATACATTTGAAACTTCATATGTCATTGTCTTGTTGTCTTACAAGATAGACAATGTAAAATAGGGACCACAGCTCTGCTTTGGTTACAAGCTTATTGCAGTGAGATTCTCACACTTTAGAGTTCCATATTATATATACACAAGCAAAAATATAACGGACAATACCTTTACAAAACATCAAATTCCAGATGTTTTATGTGCCTGTGTTGTAAGTTGATGATTTTTTATGTGAAGAAACATTCCTACATAATAAAAAAATGTCTTAGATATCGGAAGGACTGGTCTAGAAACTAGAGAGGTGAATGTGTTTTCACATTAAAGACGTGTTCCATACCAGAGTGTATGCTTTATTAAGTTATTACTGAATAAACTGTAGTGCAGTCATTAGTATGTCTGTCAGTACATTTGTCCGTGTAAATGCTTGTTGATTCAGTTTCTATGATATTATATAACTTGTGGATCTCATGGAATATTAAATGTTTTACATTAATTTGGCTGTGATATCTTTCTAGGAAAAGAGAACACTACTTATATTTGAGGAATAAATGCAAAAGCTCCTTACTCTTACGAACTGAAATGCAAGTTCAAATCTTTACAATTGTATGAAAGAAAGTTCACAAATTTAGCAAATAAATAGCACACAAAATGTTCACAGAGGTATGATGTTTTGATTTAAGAGGTTTATCGTTCTAGCTATATTTCAATAATTCTTATGCGTGGTACAGTTAAACACAATTTGAACTACATTGAGCATTCAACAATTGCTTGCTGCGCATGGGTGTGAATAGCTGTGCTCACACGTGATAAAAGAAATGGGTTACACTTTATTTCACGCGAATGTGTAAACATAGAACATGCAGATACCGAGAATTGATGATATTCAAAAATTAATTTAAGAAAAATGCACTAGAGAAAAAAGAAATGATCATATTTGGCACTGTAATAGTAATATGCGTTACAAGAGCGGTATGTTGAAATTTTCATGTTCGAGGAAAAGTTTGAAAAAGCGAAACGTAGTTGAGCTTTTTTAATTTCCAAGAATTGAAAGAAAACATACCGCTTGTGTATCGTACATTATTTTGTGCGAAGATCGTTTATTACATACCTGAAAGAGGAATTTCTAATTAGTTGCAATGAAATCTCCATCTTGGTTTCTGTTCAATGACGGCAAATTTGCAAAACAAAAATATCTATCTTCAACATTGTTGCTTTAAAATGTTTTCTGTGTTTACTATACTCCAGCAGGCCGTGATATACATCTGTCTTTTTTTCCCCCAGTCTATAAATGCGAACTTAAAACAAACTGTAAGGTTATGTAATGATTTATTTTTCATTTTAATATTTTAACAATATTATTTATTTAACATATTGCAGTAATAACATCGGCATCTGGAATCTTGTTGATTTTTTCACGGCTTCCTTAATGTTACTTGCATCACGAATGCAGTAACTTTAGTGGAGTTGTAGAGTTTACTTAATTTTTGCAAATATTTAAAAACAATAATTAACAGTGCAATTTAGGTGAAATTGCAGTGGTAAGTTTCCAATTTATAATTATTACTATATTGAACGTCTCTAAAAATAATATGTTAAAAGCCTAAAGGAGTAAAATCAATATGTCACTTAAGCGGTAAGAAGAGGGAAATTGTTATGTGTGTTAAGTTGGGAATACTGAATGTGGAATTTTAGACTTACCGCGGGTTGGTTTTGTGCGGAAACCAAGCAAATATGCACGATCTCGCACAATAGTTATTTACAATACAAGACCGTTATGTAAAACTTAATGTGCGAGCATGTTGAGTTCTTATAACGGTGGTGTATTATACAATGTTTTATGGTATTTTGAATAGTATATCTTAAGAGAAAATAAATTAATAATTTTATTTTGCATGTTATTGGAACAGAAATTATTGAGAATTTGTAGATAAAATAATTGAGAAACGTCCTATTCAGTTAATATGATAGGGAAAACGTTATAATTGGTTGCTGTGGTGGGTATATAAAACAAAAGTGTCTACAACAAATGGTTTTGTCTGAGATTAATTTGTAGAAATGGGTTGCATTGAAATTCCTAACGAAATACTGATAGAAGTAGAACAATCAAGACAAAGAGCTATACCAGGAAAATCGCCAGATCAATATTATAAGGAGCTGTCACTATTTAATGAATGGTGAAAAAAAGAAGGCGGTGAGTGTTAACTGTAAAATAAAGGGTGCTAACCCGTTAAGTCGTACTTTACGTACAGTACATAGATGCACTTCTGTTAAACAATCTTTACCATTCAAAATACCATAAACTGTAAACACATCAGCAGAGCAGACATTCGGATTCTTCTGGAGGGAGGAGGAGAGGTTAATTTTGTTTACGAATGATATATGCACGTGTAATTTTATTTTTTCATGTCAGTATACACACCCAGTAAATGTCATAGTTCATTTCTCTGGATTGTTACTGGTACAGACAATTGAACACACAAAATTGTTTATGCTCGACTATGCCGAAATGTAGTAATTATACACCTGGTAGCAGTCCTTTAATGCATGTCATTAAAGTACACCTATTCATTAAAGTTCAGGTTTTCGATAATTCTCGGATATGCAATTGAAAGACAACGAGGGAAACGTCACGGAGGCTGGAAATCCAATACTGTCGCAGAAGGTTATGTTCTGTTACTATAATAATTGGCGTTAATTGTAAATAATATTCAAATAAATTCAATTTGTCATCTCGTTTTTCAATTCTAAATTAATTTCCAGGTTATATCAAAATTAGTTCATGTTATTCTCTAGATTATATCAAGGTCAATGACATTATTGTTCCTCAGAAAAAATCAATACTTTCGCGTCTGCGCACATCTCACAATTTACGAGCTATGCACAAGGTCACTTCCACTCTTCAGTTAGATACGAATAAAATGAATACTTCTGAATAATTTCAAGTTAGAAATATGGTCGAGCATAAAAAGTCATATGAAACTTGCCTGTAATGATAATTAAGACGCTCGTATGAAAATTATGAAAAACATACTCGCGTCTTAATTACTATCATTATAGGCTCGCTGCATAATGTACTATTATTAAAAAATATGTACATTAAAGGCAGTTTCTAGCAAAACGCCATTGTCAGGAAATTTTCCGTAAGCTCTTCAAATAAAATATCATTTTGAAAAATAGGTAGGCCTAAATACAAATAAGTCTGCATACTACCCGGAAAAATAAATGTAAGTTCGTAATGTGAACATAAACCATTAAGGGAAGACTGAGTAACGGTGGAGTAACAGTTAGGTGCCTGACTGTGAAACGGGTGGGCCTGGGTTCAAATCCCGGTTGGGATAAGTTACATGGTTGGGGTTTTTCCGGGATTTTCTCTCAACCAATTGAAGCAGAATTGCTGGGTAACTTTTGGCGTTGGATCTTGGGCTCATTTTGCCATCATTAATTCACGTATCATCGTCATCCATACCATAGCCCAGGTTAAGTTCACGGTGCGGCGTGCTGTACTCATACAAGAGCGCGGCCATTCAGCTATCCAATCATTCACAGAATAGGAGTGGTAAGCACAATAAGCCTCAGGCTGCAGTGCAATCCTTCGGGTCCCTCCTTCGTACAAGAGAGAGAAAAAAAAAGAAAAGACTGAAACGACCAAAAATTATATTTTTCACTTTTAATTCCATTAAATCTGCTGCTTTTTCCTGAATCAGAAAAAAAAAGTATACGATTAATTAAAGTTATCATTTAATGGCATATTTTGAAGCATGTTAGATTACAAAGCACTAATAATAAAATTTATCTTTATTGCTGTTTTCCCCAAAATGATGTTTTGCAATCTTCAGTGTACTCTTTCTCAGAAACTACAAGCCCAATTTGATTCAAATTTTACGTAGATGCTTGATATTTTTAGTGTGTAGCTAAATAGAATGAGAATTTTAATTCTTCAAAGTGTGTAAAAACAATATAAATGAACGATAAACTAACAGAAATATTAGAAGTATTTTTTCCTACATCCATATCTCTCCCCCAAAAATTGCGAAAAAAAAATCTCGTAAGCTTTTATGTAGTTTAGAATATTAGAGGTTTAAGCTGTGACAAAATAAAATGCAGTTATATTTTCACAGTTTTCTCATGGCTTAGCAACCGACTCTGCTTAAGGAAGTTGACAAACTGTATCCTTTTTAATGGTGTGCATGAAGAGTTTCAGGCTCAGTTCAAAACAAGAACCGTACTTACTATCTTGTTACGATAATTTCATGTCTGTATTCTAAATGTTGATGTAGTTGAGAAACTTGTTGTCTAGGACCAGTGCTTTTCTTCTGGAGAAAAAGGTGGTGGAACTCTGTATGTACGTATATTATAATTAGGGGACGGATTTTTATGTGCTAAAAAATTTAAATATATTTATTTTTTATGTGCTAAAAAGTACGAAAATATTTGCTAAAAATAAAATATATATATATATATATATATATATATATATATATATATATATATTTTAAATATGACAAAAATACCTTACCTAGCTTGGAAAAAAAAAATGTTACTACTGTAGGTACTCACCAACCACACTTGAGTGCTAGTAGTTGGCCGAGAATTGCAGTGAACAACAAAGTTCATCTCCAAATTCTCCATCACAAATGCATGCCGATTATCTCTGAACAACGACTTATACTGTGAAAACGATCTTTCCACATCACAGGACGTCAGACGTGCATATTTAAAGAGAGGAATGTCACAAATACATACACTGTCAATTTCACCTACAGGCACATCCTCCAATACTTGAGCAACTTTACACATTTTTTTTTTATCCACTGTTTTTCCCAAACACATTCTGGAATTTGTCCCTTAGTACTTGTACTTCTGAACCTGGTAGCGTGTCTAGTTTAATTTCCACGGCACGCACCTCCCTGTTTCAGACAACAGGTTTTTGGATGTTTCTAGTTTTTTTTATGGTGTCACACAAAAAGCTTAAATTTGCTAATAGGAAAGCCAAATCGTTTTTTAAATAACCATCTTTCAGTATATCTTGAAGGATATCGATTGACGAAGCCCAATGACAGGGAATCACAACAAGATATATTGCCTTACTTGATAGACATGAGCGAGAGACGAGAGATTTGTTTAAATTAAATAATGTTCATACCCGAGCTCTTATCTGTTGTGATTCACAAACAAAGCGTGGGATGAAATAATCTTCAGCAACAATAAACATTCCTAATAATGTGTTACAAGATCTCTCCTCCTTGTCCATGTTAATTTATTCTCTAATAATAACACTGATATGCTGCCTAGCAGTTCTCAGAACTTGAGGCGATACTATTACCAAAATGGATCACGGATACTCCACACAGCGCTTAGAAACACGAAGCAATCAAGAATTCTTAAAAAAAGATAACGTCCTTCTGAGTGATATAATTGATTTAGTTTTAAAATATTTAAAAGTTCTTGTAAAAAAATTATTTAAGTAAAAAAACTCCAAGATTTGTGTGTTTATCATAGATTTCCTGAAAATATGTATTTACATAATTTTTTTGTGAAAATATGTGTTTTTATGTGAAATAAAATTCGGGTTTTAAACTTGAAACTTCATGTTCGGAATTTTTAACTTTGTTAATTGTTTCGTAGTTTCATTTTGGAGATGCCGATAAGCTCACTGTATTATAATTTCAATTTTTGTTTTCCACCTGTGCTTATCTTAATATTTGGATTTATATTAATGTTTTCGACACTCGGTGTGTGTCATCTTCAGATATGGTGTCTATGTCATTGTGTGTTGTGAAGACCTAGCTTCTTAATTATGTTGTGGGTTGTTCACTTGTGTATGACCTTTCATGATTTCTTAATTTAGCTAAAATTACTATAAGCAGTGTGTGGTTGGTTGTTGTGAATTCTGTTAAATTCTATCTTTTGAAAACCCATATAGGACAATAGAAAATTATGTTAAAACCATTATTATGATACATAAATATAAACAAATAAAATATATACACTATAAAAACATTGTAAAACACTGTATACACTATATCACTTTTATCACATATATGGTTGGCTGTGTTGGCCTGTTATATCGTTAAAATTGGGTTGTTTTTACTGTTCTTGGTAAAAACTGTCTTATTGACGCACTTTCACTGATTTTCCATAGAATTGTATGTTGGAGTTTTTGATGTTGTTCAAGTTGACTACTGTGAATCGTGGATGCTGTTATTGAGTACTTAGACGTATATAATACAAGCTATTTTCTGTTGAGTCCGCTGTCTAGTATGGCCATGCGTGTAATTTTAGCTGATGTTGGAGTGTTCCTATGTGGTGCATGGCTGAGACTAGATTCTAGCAGTTCAAAGAAAAATTATATTAAAAACTGATAATTATTAAGTTATTAATACATTTCTTAGTTCCATGATGAAAATTTCAAGAAAATGCTGGAACGCCATTCTGGCACGTTCAGCCAGAAAAAAAGCACTAGATAGGATATATTTGATATCAGAATTTTCTTTAACTTGAGACACTGATGGTGACTTGGTGGAGAAGCCTTGAATATAAATGGAAGTGTGAGAAAGGACTATGAGTAACAGAAGATGGAATTTATTTCTAAATAACTGTTATG
Source organism: Periplaneta americana (assembly GCF_040183065.1). Lineage (NCBI taxonomy): Eukaryota > Metazoa > Arthropoda > Insecta > Blattodea > Blattidae > Periplaneta > Periplaneta americana. The sequence goes on along the minus strand of NC_091132.1, from coordinate 22,166,493 downwards.
GTGAGTTTTATCTTTTTCATCATGAATATGCCCGATTTTAGTCCTGGAATTCGTAGAAGATTGTTTTATTGATTGAACATGCAGAAACTCCTTTTGTTGTAATTGTTGAGGTTGCATGGAATTATTTAATACAATGATATTTAAGTTATGTTCATTTCTGTGTGTAGTTGAAGGAGAGTGAAGCCCTCAAGATTGTTCTGCAAATAAATCGAACATATTCAGCTACATAATCTATATCTGTAGTACTCGCACCCTTGGGGATATTTGGAGAGGACTGGGGGAGTATAATTCTTTTTATCCATGCTATTGCTAATATACTGGGTGTTCAGTTTAAAGGGTGTCATGGCTCGCTGTATGCCGTCATGTGGCTAGCCGATGAGCCTAGAGAACTCAATCTTCCTTCATTTCCGCAGAAGCGTATTACCTATGTGCCAGAGAAGTTGCCTAGCAAGTACGGCGTTCATTCTGAAGAGTACTTACTGATACGTATGGTAACGCCTGTAATGGCAGGAATGTGAACTGTTTGGAAACACGTACTGAGGTGAGTTTTTTTTTTTTTTACTGTCGGGATATTGGAAGAGGGTTAAGACGATTACTTACGTACAGTATTTGTTGACATTAAATTCGACGGTCAACATGGACACGGATAATTTGATTTGTGTTATGGAATGTTGCCGTACGCAACCGATGATAACAAATACCCTGCGTACTTGCCCGCGCAAAACACAGTTCAAAAGAGGTTATGGTAGCACACAGATCGTACAGGCCGCCATCTGTTGCTATGACGTTCAAGTTATACCGTACACGTTCTCAAGTTCAGATTGAATGCCTTGATTAATAGGCAATTTCTCTGACATAAAAGCTGAAACTTGCTTCAAATCGCTGACTCACAACAGTGACGTCATGACACACTTTGAAATGAACACCCAGTAGTTTACTTGTTTTGGATTGACTTTGTATTACCAGTGCATTGCTTTGACGCAACTTCTTCTCTTTGCCTTTACATATTTGCGAGCGTCCAGTTTTTTTTTTTTACATGTAACTGAATTGAAAAGCAAAGTAAGAAACCATTTAAACCCAGAAAATGAATTTAATTGTAGCCATAAACGGCCCCATACACGCAAAGACTCAGATACTTACACTTCAAGGAGGTATGTCTGAATTGAATGATTGTCTGTACACACTTGGACTTACCTTCTAGACTTATAGCTCACAAATAAGTTGTAAGGAATCGTTGAAATCAATAATTCCCTGTGGAGAAATGCGATCTTTCTAGAAATACTGTAACTTCATGGTTCTGTGTTCATAAAAATGCGTGATAATATTTCGCAAATCTGTACTCTCATATTTTGCTACCATTTCACTATGAAGAACTGCTTAAAAGGAAATTGCATTATCTTTGTTTCTATGTTTACATTTCTCCCACTTAATTTGGAGAGTGCTACAGTTGGAAAAATTCAAGCAGCTGTTGAACTCTGGAGACTTACTTCAAGGTCGAAATTCTTAGTACTTTTCGTTCATACAGGAGAGGATTTGACTGGATTTAGGTTTGTACTTCCCTCCAGATAAGTCTCTGCGTGATTGGAGCCCTTAAGACAGTTCAGTTAAGTCAAGAATGGATCAAATTATTTCACGAAAAGAGGCTCAGGTTTCCTATTAAGGGGGGAGGTACACCAATGGCCTGCAAAAATTTAGTGAAATTAATTTTTTTTATCTCGGCTACTATAAAAGTTAAATGAACAAAACTTTTCATAGAGTGTCTGCCTCCAGACTAGCTGGCCCGGGTTCAATTCCCGGCACGGTCAGAAATTTTCATGTAAAATTTCGAAAATTTCTACCTCGGGACTAGGAGAGATGGCAGTGCACAACTTCTAATCACTAGATTGTGCACCAATATGCCTGGGTTAAATCCCAAATCTCTCTGCAGTGCATATGAAGAGAAGACATATGTCACTGTTGATAGTAATTCGTCCATCGGATGGAGACGTTAAGCCTGGTGGCCCCCTTGGGGCTATTTGACAGGAGTAGGCTATGTGCTGGCACCGGGTTTCACCTTCTCCCTTCCTCATCTTCAACATCATCACTCATTCCAGACATTACACTTACACGAACACTTACACTCACCCTAGCACACGATATAACTCTCCACAGATACTACAAATGTGCAGTGTGACCTGGTGAAGTGGTGTACAACTAGAAAATGGGTCACAGGTTCTGCCATCTATCCGCAATATGCGGAACCCGAATCACGCAAGTGAAGTGGGTGGGCATTGGATACACACACACACACACAAAACTTTTCATGCTTAATATACATACATTACACTTTATAAAACACTATTCAGAATATTAAAATGCTTCATAGTTACCTGTAAAAATAATATCAAATTTGCATTGTTTCTTCTTACGACTGTAAAGGATTTACACAATAAAATATAGAATTAATTAAATATCTGCATGATTCTTTTACTGGAATGTTTTAAAGGCCTACATCAACAACTTAGTCTAGGATCTTTTACCTATTCCTTCAGGAAATGTTTTTTTCTTAATCAAAAATTTTATATTGAAGGTAACAATTAAAAAATATATTAAATTTTAAAAAACTTTTTGTTAAAAAAAAACATTTCCTGAAGGAATAGGTAAAAGATCCTAGACGGTGTTGTTGATGTCGGTCTTTAAAACATTCCAGTAAAATAATCGTGCAGATATTTAATAATTTGTGTATTTTATTATTTAAATGCTTTACTGTTATAAAAAAATTATGCAAATTTGATATTATTTTTACAGATAACTATGAAGCATTTTAATGTTTTGAATAGTATTTTATAAAGTGTAATGTATGTATATCAAGCATGAAGTGTTGTCCATTTAGCTTTTATAGTAGCTGAGATATAAAAAAAAATTAATTTCACTAAATTTTTGTAGGCGAATGGTGTACATCCTCCCTTAAGTGAACTTTATTACAACGACTGTATATTTTTAATACTGCACAGTGTTTCAACAACTAAATTTAGTTCTATGTGTTTTTAAATAATAATAATAAAATATTATTATTATTATTATTATTATTATTATTATTATTATTATTATTACTGACGCATTTTCTGTATTTTTAATAAAATCAGTTTGTCAATTTCACATTTTCTACATAGGTGTTCATTATATTGTTCCCTGCATTACTACAAACATAACATGAGTACAAAAATAATATGAGTAATTAACACATGTTTGTAGTAATGCAGGGACATAGGCGGAGAAAGAACCGTTTCCTTGGGGGAGCAAAACAAAACCATAGAATCCACATTTAACGGGGTTATGGGGAACATCATTTACCTTTACCTCCTCCCCCCGTTATAGCTTGACCATGGTACAGTATATCGGAATATGACCATTTAATAAAGGTAGTTTCGGTGGTATGTTTCTTACAGTGTCACATCCATATCCGCGATGTTTCGGACCGAGTTGTATAGGGCTTGAATTATAGGTCTACTACAAATTATAATAGGGCATAACTTAAAACAATCTTCCTCTTCTTCTCTCTCGTACAGAAACTCATGCATACATCAATACAACTACGTAACAGTGCTAACAGAAACTTTTTTTATATGAAGCTTACCTCCCTGAAGATATCATAGAAATGTAAACTATAATTATTTTATTTAATCTCGTCTTTATGTTTACACATTATATCGGGATCACTTTTCTTTTTTCTGCATTGTGTTGTTGTTGTTATCTAATGCCGGGCTTTGGCAACGAAGCCATTAGCATTCTTGCTCTCCAATATTTCTCTGTGGTGGATCCATCAGGTAGAACTTCACAGGTTATGAGATGATCTTCAGTCATTTCTTCTTCTTTGTTGCATAGAGGGCAATTTGGATTTGTGTAAATTCCTATTTTATTCAAGTGTTTGGCCAAATAATCGTGTTCTGTAAGCAGTCTGAATTTTGCTACTGCAGATTTACGTGGGATTTCTGGAATAATTTCTGTTTTTTTTTATTAAAATGCTCCATTTTTTATCTTTGGCTTTGGTACATAGTGCTTGGTTTTGCTTGATTTTATATTTATTTTTAATTAGTCTTTTGATGGATGTAAAAGGTAGGCTTGTATTTGTATTCTGAATTAAATTGGATCCTTTTTTGGCAAGAAAGTCAGCAGCTTCATTTCCAGCAATTCCGCAATGTGCAGGTATCCATTGCAATTGAATTCTTTTCTGTAGTTTTCTGCATTGTTGTGCAATATGTTATTCATACATCTCCAAGTGTCAGCCTGAACACCTGCAGACTTCTAACACACGAGTTCAGGCTGTTACAAAAGAAACTTTACAGTGCTTCCATTCCTCAGACGAGGTTATAGGAATTCTTAAACATTCAGAAATTTAAAACAAATATTATAGTCCAGACACATGATCTGAAGACATTAATTCATCAATTTAAGCACAGAAAATTAACCATAAATAAAAGCGAAAAAGATCTTTTGAATTCAATATTTTCTAACATTAATAAAAAAAAAAAAAAGAAAGAATTCAGACAAGTTTGGGGGCAGTGCCTCCCCATGCTTTCCCCCTCCAACTCTGCTTATGTGCAGGGATCAATGCAATGAACATCTATGTCGAAAATGTGAAATTGAAATTATTCCATTATACATTGGAGAGGACTGGGGAGGATGTAAAATCGACATTATTTCATTAAACATTGTTACAATTACTTAAAATTAGCTTTTCATATTTATGATATTTACTAAGGAGTTAATATTGAAAGTCTTAAACGGGCGTGTTTACAGAAAAGGTTGAGAAACATTGATCTATACCTTGACCAAAAATACTTCCGACTTGACAGTTTACAGAGAAGGGGGAACAGTGTTGTCATGTTGCCCATCATTCGTGTAAGCGAGCGCGCTGCCGATAGAGTGTAGTAATGAACGGTTGACATAACACATACATTTCTAATCAATTTGTTGAACACTAGGTATTAAAATTTATGTACATTATTATTTTTATTAGGTCAATAATAATAATAATAATAATAATAATAATTAGTAGTAGTAGCAGTAGTACCGACATTCTTCAATGTAATACCGTTAGAAAAGCGTCGAAAGGACTGTAAACTGTAAAAACAGATTTAAATTTAATACGAAGCCTTTACTTTTATGAGTGTCTGTATTCTTCAATGTAATGTTGTTAGAAAGACGTTGAAAAAAAATGGTAAACTGAAAAATATTTATGATTAAAAATCTGCACGGCCTTTTTCTTTTCCAGTATCAATAACAGTGCTCTTATTAATTTTAACACAGGAGCAGTTCTCATTACGACTTGCGCCAAAGGTAAAAGAGGCCCACCATTATCTTTTTCCGTCTCAAAATACTCTCTTACATAACCCACCATCTCTCGCGCTTGACTCTTTAACAGGGCACCTTGTAAAATATTCTTTGTTCTCCGCCTGTCTTTCCTTCCTTCCGACATTGCACAAGTCACCTGTTTAGAAACTCTCGCAGAACACACTAGCCACACACTCCACCGATGACAACGTAGATAATACGTGTAATATAATTTAAACACAATAATTATCGATACACTAAAATAATAATACAACTAAATCATATTTTTAATTCACACAAAGCACGCGCTAAAGTCATTCCGGGCACTGTATTCGCCACTAGGCCGTGGTATTCACGTGCAACTTGTAAACATAGACACGGCAACACCGTCCTGTTACCATGGTTACGCGTCTCTCGTGATTGGTTGATTTGAATGGTTGCCATGGTAACATGTTAAGGGCGCCATTTGTCAGGTCGGAAGTTGTTTTGGACAGACCATAGATAATTACTTTTCTGTTTCCTTGCCAAGAATTTTTATACCAGTCATAAGATCTTATGGTCACATTTAATTTTGTTTACTTTGGTGCTTGGTGATAATGATGTTAATTTATAACTGACCAAATTGTATGTATAGTCCTACTGTACGTCATTTATGTTATTTCATATCTCTATGTGTACATTCAGATGGTTTGTTTAGTCAACTCTCCGAAGACAGGTCTGAATCTCACAAGTGATACCAGCAAGGCACCACTTATGAGGCAACTAGGCCAGGAGATAATGGGGTAGGGTGACCATTTGAGGAGGTCCGTTCCAGACCGTATTAAGTCCACCCATGGACAATATTGAGTTTTATATGATTTCGTATAGTTCTGAATATGCTCTATGATGCTGTGAAGTCTGTTTGGGTCTAACTGTATTAAATCCCCTTTAAAATAATGCATGAAATTGGATGTTCGTGCCAAACCATATTATGTCCACATCTTTGTCCACATCACACCATATTGTCCAAAACCAATTAATATTTCATTATTTTTATCATTATTATTACTTTTACTAATCAAAATATTGTACCTTTGTTCGTTATTTTAAACAACATGACGTGTGTTTTTGTCTTTCCAGAAGATAAACTGAAAATTTTTAAGTGAACACCATATTCAGAAGTATTGGTAATACTAATGTATAAATTTAGCACTAATGAACATTACCTTTGTAATTCAATATTACATAGGAGTAAATGAAGGAGTGTTACCTATTACACAATTATTTTGATTGAATTTTTACAAATATTGAGGAATTTTTTTATGTTCACGTCAAATCGTATTATGTCAATGATATTTTCTGAATTTAAGGACAGTCTGATGTAAAAGTGATTTCAAATATAATTGATTCTAATAAATTAAGTTCTTCCAGTAATTAATAACTAGTATTTTAACTTACATTCCTTAGTTGGCACATGAACAGTTTTCCTTCTCTCCTGAAAAATTTACATCAGTGGACTTAATATGGTTTGAAACAGACCTCAATTCCTTTCCCTCTCCTCTGCATAGGCCTAATATCTTCACCATAATGTAAATTATATATTTTTAAGCGTTCAAGTCTGATCATACCTCTGCGAACAGCAGAATTTAAGAAAAAATAAATACAAAAAAATATATATATAAAGTAAGGATTCCCAAAATTGCTGTAAGGATATAGTGGTAATGTACCGATGTTTTTTATGAATTAATTTGTAGGTGTGTTAAATGACTTTGTCTTAATGTAACTACCTTTTCTTTAGAAGTCTTAGCTTTTCATAAACTGTTCAAATTAGAATTTCCTAAATAGACACTAAATAGTAGCTTAATAAAAGTTGGTATATTTTGTCATTTCTAAATACGCATGTGATTTCGTAATAATATTATCAGTCAACACTCTTTGGAATGAAAAGTAATACAGTGATATGAAAGCTAGCTAGTCTTTTTATAGTAACTTTAATAGTTAGCTCTAAAGAAAAGTGTAGTAGTTAAGGTAACTGTTTTTTTTTTAAATGGACTGTCTGCAGGATGTTTTATAAACAAATAAGTTGTTAAGTATTCCAACACATTGTCCAACAGCTTAATATTCCATTTAAATACACAAATTAAAGAAACAAATTTCGTTTAGTGACTGATATCCTATTTATCCGTGTGTTATTGTGTCTTTGTTGTTGTATGTCTATATAATCTACATATCCTTTACAGTGTTAGACCTCGGTATTCTCCGGCAGTTGACCTGGATGGTGTAGTCGGTAGTCTTGGCCTTCTGTGCCCGAGGTTGCTGGTTCGATCCTCGCCCAGGTTTAAATGCGACAAGTTCATGTCAGTAGATTTACTGGCATATAAAAGAACTCCTACGCGACAAAATTCCGGCACACCGGTGATGCTGATACATGGTTGGATAAAAAGTAATGGCAACACTTCTGTCACGTGACGATGGTGCATTCAGCAGTTGCCAGCTGTATGGACATGAACAAGGACTGTTAGATGAGTTACTGTAGCCAGCGGCGACAGTACTCTGTCAATCTACTGCAGTGTGTAGAACGTTGACTTTCATAGGGATAGTGCGAGCGCCCTAAGATCATGTTTACAAAACTAGAGCAACGTTCCTGGATCAAAATTGAAGTGGCACGAGGTCGTAGTGCACAAGAATGTTTTCAGGGACTGCGTGAAGCATGTGGCGATGCAGCGTTGCCATATCGCACAGTGGCATGATGGGTTAAAGCATTTCGGGAAGGCCTTGTTGGAAGTGCTGTGAAGGTGATGTTCATTGTGGCGTATGACATTGATGGGGTAAAACTGCACCACACTGTACCTCCAAGGCAGACGGTAAACGCGGACTACTACTGCAGGTTCCTGCAGCACCACCTTCGTCCAGCCCTCAGGAGAAAACGACAACACTTGGGGGTACAGAACCCCATCATTCTTCATGATAATGCAAAGAGTCATACCGCTGCTCCTGTCAAGGACCTCTTGCGTCGCTGGCAATGGGAGATTCTGGAACATCCTCCATACTCACCCGATATGATCCATGCGATTATGATCTTTTCACCAAAGTGAAAGAACCACTGCAAGGGACCCGGTACAATACCAGAGATGAACTTATCCGTGCTTTAGGGCGGTCAATACGGAACATCAAGAAAGATGGACGCGCTGATGGTGTACGACGCCTTCCAAACATTTTGCAAAAGGTAATAAATAAGGGGGACGTCTATACAGAAGGTACGTAAATGTTGTACCCCTGTGAATAAAGCCATGTCAGAAATATCGAACTGTTGCCATTACTTTTTATCCAACCCAAGTAATAACCTCGGCAGTTGCGAGCATCGTTAAATAAAACATAATTTACATTTGTAATTCGAAAGCACCACACAAAGACTATAATTTGTCAATACAATTTTTGTTAATTTTTTTATTTTGTTAATCAGTCTTCTTTTTTATGTCTCAGGTTTTTTCTTGAACATTTTGTGAATGCTATTGCTGTTACCAATTCCATCAGCAATGTATAACTAGCGAATAGGGATTATAAAGAATGGACACTTCATGTCGGTACCTTTGATGTAGCCGGACTGATTTCAATGACCTTCAAGCTAGCTAAAGCATGAGATTCTGCTTTCTCCCTAGAGTTGGCGCTGACATCACACCAGCTAGCAGTCGACACAGCGGAAATATAACACATATAATTAATACATCTAGGTACATTATGTACTCAAAATAAATTTGATCCATAAAATAATAAATCCGTCATTAACTGTAATGTCTAGACTCTAGAGTTCCTTTATAATGAGAGTTGAGACGTTGACCTCAACAACAATTAAAATATGTAATGATTTGATAGCACTGAAAATGGAAAAACAAAACTCTTACGAGAAGTAAAACCATATACCTATATTATATTATATACAAATATTAAACGAATTCGATACTTAATTTTATAATGTATTATATTATTTTATAATATAATTTATTATATCTGAAATATAAAATATTATTATTACAACTAGTTTATCACTGAGAAATAAGGAAAAGCTGTTAACTTGAATTTATTTGAAGTAAAGCGTCACTGGATTATGCAATAAGGTAGGCGATGTTTGGATCCTGTGTCTCAACTCTATTCTCAATTATCATCTTAGCGTATGCTCGATTACACTAACCTCTAGCGCTTGAAAGTGGAACTATACGCTACACACAAAGAAACAAAACACAGGAAAATTCGCTCAGTGTCCATTCTGTATAATCCCTATTCGCTGGTATAACCTAGCAATTCATATAGCATCATTAAATATAATAGTTTAAAAAAAATGTTAAGCAGGTTTTAGGAATTTTTCAAAACAAAATTATAGATCTGAAATTACAAAGTTCAGCTGGTAATGTGTATATTTTAACCATAATGTTTAAACATAAGGCAATATGACAAAATATGATATCTCTTACATGGTAAATAAAGTGTGCTATGTTCCTTCATGGGAAATACACAGGAAGCCTTGGTTGTCTAGTCTCATTTCAAGTCTGTCCATTACAGAAACTCAACATATGGCACAGTCTTACATATTACAACTACTGTAATGCCACTCAGGAAGTCGTGGCTCAACAAGACTGGCTTCAGTTTAACTTCTTTACAATGTTCCAATATCAATAACGACACTAAATCATAGGTACCAAAACTTTCAAAATTATAAAACAGTTACCAAATAATCTCACGTTTGAATGGGGTAATAATGAAACATTTTTAAAATGACAATGAGGAATTCACCACTGACGTTTTTATTATAAAAGTTGATGAGCTTCAGTCCATTTCATTGTTATAAATAGCTTCAGTCCTCTTCGTCCTTATAAATACTGAAATCTTTTATTCTAATCGTACATATGGGAGTAGTACTCCTGGTAAACTTGAATGTATGCTTCTTTTTCTGCAGGAGTCATTTGTGCAATAAGTGTATCGTTCACTTCTGTCACTGGGACACTCCTATCACCAACTGACACCACTGGAATGAGTTCGTCATCATCAGAATCCATGGTTTCAATCTCAGCTGAAACAAACACAAAAGAATGTAATAAATTTATAGCAAATACTTTTCTACATACGTGAATAATCACTATCACACAAATCTTCGTGTGTACTATATAGAAACCATGCTTAGTTTATATTTTAGTCATGCTGATATGGAATATGTGTAAGCAAATAGTACATTATGCAACGAGCCTATAATGGTAGTAATTAAGAAGCGAGTATGGATGTTTATGAAACAAGCGTGAGTTTCATAATTTTCATACGAGCTTCTTAATTACCATTATAGGCGAGTTTCATACGACTTTTTATGCTCGACCATATTTCTAACTTGAAATTACAGTATTCAGATGTATACATTTTATTTGTATCTGACAAGATCGGAAGTGACCTTGTTCTAGGTCGTGAATTGTGAGATGTGCGCAGACGCGAAAGTATTGATTTTTTCTGAGGAACAATAATGTCATTGACCTTGTGTAATCCGTTAAACTTGGTATAACTTTGATTATTGAATTCGACATTGAAAAACGAGATGACAAATTGAATTTATTTGAATATTATTTACAATTAACGCTAATTATTATAGTAACAGAACATAACCTTCTGCGACAGTATTGGATTTCCAGCCTCCGTGACTTTTCGCTAATTCTCTTTCGATTGCATATCCGAGAATAATCGATACTTGCAGTTTTATAACGGTACAAAGCTGACTCGTTATTGGCTGAACACCTGTAAGCTGAGTTGTCATTGGCTGAGAACACCTAAACTTCAATGAGTAGGTGTACTTTAATAACATGCATTAAAGGACTGCTACCAGGTGTATAATTACTACATTTCGGCATGGTCGAACATAAAAGTTTTATATTAACGGTCTTACTAATAAACCATGTATAATTTTTATACGAGACTTCTGCAGAATTGGGACAGAAAACGTTACTAATAAACCATGCATAAGCAATGGATGTATAAGCAGCCTGTACTATACAATGGGAATTGCTTTGCAGTAGTTACAGACACGAAACCCCTTGTTCAAATGTTGTATATAGATAAGAAAATGGCCGCCTTTTAACAGTTCGTATCAATTGTCATTTTATGATGATGGTTGCCTTGTAACCACAGAAGAACAAAACAAAGTGCACAGAATAATTAGAGTAATATTGCTGTAGCTGTACTCTTTGATCAAAATATTGCGTGGTAATCGATCAGGCTCTGTTGTACTATCGGTACTTAGCGCTGCACACTAGCGCACACTATCGGACACAATAGAGAATCTCAGTTATTGATCTTTTTTTGGGAGTAAATTCATGCATAATGCATATTTTTAAGATTTTGGATTTAATGGCACATAATAATAATCTGTGGTGCTACAGCCCGTGGAGGGCCTAGACCGACCGGCCGGCTGCTGGCCTCACGCCCACATGCCGAAGCAGAGGTGGACGATCATCCAACCAGAATGGAGGTATCGTGTGGTTAGCACGATGATCCCCCCAGCCATTATAGCTGGCATTCGCAACCGGATTTCGCTACCTATCACAGCTCCCCAAGTGCATCACGATGCTGGGTTGGCACCGGTCCCATACACTGGCCGAAATTTCATGAGAAAATTTCTTCCCCCATGAGGACTCGAACCAGTGCGCATTCCGTAACGCCAGTCCTAAGCAGGATGCCTTAGACCACGACGCCACAGTGCGGGACTTAATGGTACATATTTACTTTTATATTGCATATTATGTCCTTTTTTTCTGGGTTTAGTGCATATATTATGTCAAGTTGCATAATAGTGCCTTTTATGAATGTTGCTTTGTAGAATCTGATATCTTCACATTATTTGTCTACTTATTTCTTAATTGTAAATCTTAAGCCTAGGTCTAATGGTAAGTTTACCAGGTTCTGAGGCATCCAGCTCCTTGAAATCCTCTTCTCCGCTAGATTCGCTGGCGCTGTCAGCCTGTCCTGGAATCACAGCTTTTACCGCTGCAGCTGTTGATCCTATAGCACCACTGCCTCTCTTCTCATGGGCAAGTAGCACAGACATGATGTCCTCTTGGCTCTTAGCACCAGCGCTAACCTTTTCTGGAACCGTTGTTTCTAAGCCAGGCACCAAGCTGGCACTTGGCGTAGTATTCTGAAAGGAGATGCCAATATAATTGTGGTATATCATCACATTGATGTATAGCATTATAGCCAGGCACAGCATCAAACATTATTGTTATTTTTCTTTTTTTGGCATATGTTATTGAAACTTAAAGTACTGTTAAAGTTATGTATATAGAATATATCGTGTAACATGAAACTGTGGCCGAGATTCAAGTTACACAAGTGACCAACTAATGTTGGGTGGCCAAGGCAAACTTCAGAGGTTTTACTGTATTATTATTATTATTATTATTATTATTATGTTGTGAACGAAATCTCTCCATGGAAATGGGTGATTCCAGAACATAGCATACAAATTCCAGGAAATCATTCCAAAAATGATCCTCCATACATTCCTAAGTTAGATTCCATGGAACTACTCTGCAGCACATATAAGGATCACCTTCAAATTTATACAGATGGATCTCTAAATCCTAATAATGGGACATCAGGAGCAGAGTATTATATTCCAAAATATCAAGAAAGTTATTTCATACCATGTTCATCCTCCTCCAGTCTTGATACTGAATTGCTAACTATTGATGCTGCTCTTCAGTGTGTTACTCAAATTTCTGAAAAATCTATTTGCATACTTACCGACACCAAGGGGGCTATATTTAATATAATTAAATATGTACCAAACCTATATGCACATAGAATTATTCCAATTCAGAAACAACTAAGTAAACTAAAAGAACTCCAAAAGGAAATAACATTTCAATGGATACCTAGATTAAGGCGGTGTTGAATCATGGTATGTAAATTTCCAACCCAGCATATCGCCGTCGTTCCTGCAATAACTCCTATGTGACATATTTATCGATTTTCAGATTTTTGCTCTATAAAATAACTGAAATAGTGATACAGCAAATAATAAAATCTCCTATCTGTAATTATATTTATTTCTTTCTTTCGAAAATGTAAGAATTCACAATGCCTATGTATGGCTGCCATAGGATGAATAAATGTGGTTTTTCCTCCTACTGAAAAATTGTATATTTTACATATAGGAGTTATTGCAGGAACAACGACGATATGCCTTTGTGACTGAGGGAAACCATGAGTGGCTGGCCACGGGGTTTGAACCCAAGACCTCCTGAATGCGAGTCTAGTGCATTACCACTGAGCCATCTGAGTTGCTCGGTCTTCTTCTTCTTCTTCTTATTATTATTATTATTATTATTATTATTATTATTATTATTATTAAATGATATATGAAGAAAATGTCATGGAGAGAGCGCTCTTTTGGAATGAAGGAAAACCATTGTACAGTGAAATATTCCTTAATAATAATAATACATTATGCAACGAGCCTATAATGAAGGTAATTAAGAAGTAAGTATGGATATTTATGAAACGAGCGCAAGCGAGTTTCATAATTTTCATACGAGCTTCTTAATTACCATTATAGGCAAGTTTCATACGACTTTTTATGCTCGACCATATTTCTAACTTGATATTATTAATTTTATTGTATTTGACCTGGAGCAATGTCCCGTATGTTGTGAGATGTGCGCAGACGCGAAAGTATTGATTTTTTCCGAGGAACAGATATGCACATTGACCTTGCTAGGCCATAAGAACCTACAGAGATAACATTGAAATAAAATTAGACATTGAAAAAACGAGATGACAAATTGAATTTATTTGAATATTATTTACAAATAACGCTAATTATTATAGTAACAGAACATAACCTTCTGCGACAGTATTGGATTTCCAGCCTCCGTGACTTTTCGCTAATTCTCTTTCGATTGCATATCCGAGAATAATCGATACTTGCGGTTTTATAACAGTAGAAAGCTGACCTGTCATTGGCTGAACAGTTGTAACCTGAGTCGTCATTGAAAGACCTGACCTTTAATGAGTAGGTGTACTTTAATGACATGCAGGTGTATAATTACTACATTTCAGCATGGTCGAGCATAAAGATAATAATGATACCGTAATAATATTAAGATAAATACATAGGAACTACTATGTGCTGATTTTCTTTTGGAAAGTTCATAATGAAAGTTATGTTACTCATGCTGTGGTCAAGTTGATACACTACCATAACTGCATCAGGGGCGATGATTGTACTCTCGGTCATCCAAATTGGCCGTTCCTTCCTGGCAGTTGTTTGATCTTGGACATTCTCATCACCAATCGTAACATCAACACGCGTCTCTTCAACTGCGAAACCTTGCGTCCTTGTTGCTTCACCAGACCAGTTCTCACCAGGTGGCCGAAGTCCAAGGCCAGTTGGCTTTTTATTCTCCAATCTACAAACAAGAAATGTATTATAATAAAAGGTGCAATAAAGTGGTAAATACATTCTCACTACACATATTATGTTGCTGGTGTTGTTTAGTCAACTATCTGAAGACAGGTCTGAACCTCATAAGTGATACCAAGAAGGCTCCACTTATGAGGCAACTAAGCCAGGAGATAATGGAATAGAGTGGCTAGTTCCTTTCCCCCTCCATTGCATATTATTGAACAACTGAGAGCTTTGCCAGAAGAAAGGCGGATAGACCTATATGCCCTTCTTTGGGAAAACGGTTTAAAATGTAGTGAATAATTATAGCAGCGAAATTTTGTTTTGATTGTACTGTACATACCTGCAGGACAGGGCTGCGTATAACATTTTATTCAGTTGCGTTTTAAAATCTTAGATTGCATGTATCTCAATTCGCCATACTGACATATACGCCCTTTTTCAGGCAAACCCTCAATTATTTTAAGGAAATTTGGATCAAACTGTTACTTCTTAACAACTGTAAAAGTACTTCTCTTCTAACCTATTAGATGATGCAGACAAAAGTGTACTGACAATCTGCCAAGCATGGCAGTACATATGTCGGTCTTACATCTGAAATTAATTTGAAATAGGATATTACATGAAACAGATGGAATAGCTGGGACAACTGGAACATATGGTCACTGTATACAAAACTGCAATTTACGATGATGATGATGATGATGATGATGAAGAACAATGTTAAAGATGATAATGGTAATACTAACCCTCTTATTGTACTGATGTCCACAGGTTCTGGTTCCAGAATTTCTGGTGCTAATTTTATACCTTCGACTTCCCTTAGTAAAATATACAATGGTTCTAGTTGTTCATTGAATTTGGCTAGTAAAAGCCTTGAATCCTTTTTGGGTAAAGCTGACTGGTCCTCTTCTACCACTTCTCGACAAAAAGTGCATCGGAACTCTTGTGTTGACATGTCAAATAATTGATCAGCCTGAAAAATTTTTGTCAGCATTTAATTTCAACCATTTCTGTTACTATAATCCATGGTCATTATAAAACTTTTTTCTCTGATCTCGTAAACAGAGCAGATCGAGCAAGTTATGCGGACAATACTGCAGAATATGTCCAAGACAATCACAAAAATGGCAAGTGTATCTGAAGTGAAAAATGTGTTCTGGGCATTGGTCATGACAAAGAGGTATTTTTGTACATTGGCTCAGTGGCTGCAAAAGGGTATCTGTCGGATACGGTACAGGGGGGAGAGCCATTAATCCTTCCCATTGAAGGCCTTAAGGAACCAACCTGGACAAATACCTAATGTCCCATCCCTACCTTCCCGTGGTGCAGCTGTTAGTAAGTGTAATTTTACGAGCTGAATTAAAGGGAGGGGCTACTCATCAATTAGCACTGGTCAGCTTGATGAGTTAATGACTGAATTTGGTATAATTTTCCTCTATCCAATACCTAATTCTCTCTTTACCCTTTCCTATCCAGTCCCCTGACTGAACTCTTACTTTCTTTGACCCCGACGGCTTTAGAGCATTCGAGGCCTAGGGGTTCATTTCCCTTTCCTTCCTCCTCTTTCTACTTTTCTGTTCCTAGTGCTGACCTGCTATGGCACTAAAATCGTTCTCCAGTGGCTTAAGGAGGGAAAGCTGGTGATCAACAAGATCTCCCAGCTAGGTCCAATGGACCCGTCGACCAACAGCAGGTGTGGTCCTCCAGACATTCTGGGGGTTGTGTGTGAATGAAGTAGCCACCAAAACGTTAAAATATGGTGTCCACTTAATTCGGCTACAACTTGCCAATATGAAATGAGTACCATTAAGGTAAAATTATCCGGAGGTAAAATAGTCCCCCAATCAGATTTCTGGGCGGGGATTACTTTAATGGTACAGAATCAACTGCCCATTGTGCAACTCAAACCAAGAAATGGATTCGGAACACCTCAAAATCTGTGCTTCAGTGGCTGACCATGATAATATCTTTGAAAAATATTGGAGTGCAAGAGGTCAAATGACTTTATTGTCAAACGCCTGGCATTAGAAAACAACAACAACAACATTGGCTCAGTACAACAGGCATAAGATTTCTTAATGCCTATTTTACAGCAGGAATAAAAGAAAGTCATAGTAAATGTCTACACTGATGAACAAGCAACTGAAAACAATTTAAATATGAAGGACAGGGAAGGTATAGCCCATGCTACAACAACATACATGTGCTGTTCCGCCTTATAAATTAAATGGCGTTTTCTAGGTACGCGACACATTTAAAATTAATACTATTTTATTTGCGCGGCCGGGTAGCTCAGTTGGTAGAGCAGCTGGCTACGGACTGGAAGGTCCAGGGTTCGATCCCAGGTGGTGGCAGGATTTTTTCTCGTCGCCAAACTTTCAGAATGGCCCCGAGGTTCACTCAGCCTCCTATAAAATTGAGTACCGGGTCTTTCCCGGGGGTAAAAGGCGGCCAGAGCGTGGTGCCGACCACACCACCTCATTCTAGTGCCGAGGTCAAAGAAAGCATGGGGCTCCCAAGTGCCTTCATGGCATGTTACGGGGATACCTTTACCTTTACCTTTACTATTTTATTTGCATTTAAAAAGCACGGATCGAAACTTAATTTTTTAACAATTATAAAAGAAATTATACTTAGAGACAATGGAAAAAATAACCTTATTGTCCATAAGAAAAACAAAATTACAATGAAGCTAAAATATACTGGTAAATTCACATTTCAAGGCAGTGAAATAATCTCGCTGTTCATGACAAATTACAGCATTGCAGAATGATGTTTAAAAGGCAGTGCAAAATTCATTGGAAATAAATAACCTTACTGCCCACAAGAAACATAAAATTACAATTCATGACAGTAACTTACTTCTGCTGTTCGTAAGAGATACAAAACTGATAAACTTATATTAAAGAATATGGTTACCTCGAGATCTGTGAATGTTTTGCAGCAAGACGGACATTTGAAACTGGCTCTACTCGTGGCATCTCGTTCTTCTGTCTCCATTCTTTTCCTCATTAAATCCAATTTATATTTCACTACATTTACAAAAGTCTGTAAAACATAAAAAGCACATCCAAGTACTGTATTCAATATTAACGTTAAGTACAGTCATTGTCATGTCATTCTGTTAATGAGAGGCCTCGTTACCTTGTAATTAATAAAATAGTAATTCACTTTTTGTGCTTTGCCATCCAGTCCTGTCTCCATCTTCAACCGAACCTGTATGAATTTGTCACTGCGTAAGGTTGAAATTCGGGCTCTTAACATTTTACGTTCAAATTTCAGAAGTTCACAGATGTCATCTTCTTTCATACCTGTTACAAGCACCCAATACATACATTACTGTCCATAGTTTTAACTTTAATTAGTAGGGAGAGGATTTTTATGTGCTAAAAGCTAATATTACAACTCGTTATAGTTAGAAACTGTCCAGCGTCGTGGTCTAAGGCATCCTGCCTAGGACTCACGTTACGGAATGCGCGGTGGTTCGAGTCCTCATGGGAGAAGAAATTTTCTCATGAAATTTCGGCCAGTGTATGGGACCGGTGCCACCCAGCATCGTGATGCACTTGGGGAGCTACGATAGGTAGCGAAATCCAGTTGTGAATGCCAGCTATAACGGCTGGGGGGATCATCGTGCTAACCACACGATACCTCCATTCTGGTTGGATGATCGTCCACCTCTGCTTCAGCATGTGAACGTGAGGCCAGCAGCCAGCTGGTCGGTCTAGGCCCTTCACAGGCTGTAGCGTGACGGATCTAATCTAATAGTTAGAAACTAGCAAGCAATAATCCCTCTCTCGTATTACCATTAGTTTTGAAAGTGTTAGCCAATTGTAGCGAATGATACAACTCCATATTCGCTGTATAATTGAAGTTCCCGCCACTGCATACTAGTGTTTAGACCTTATGCTGATGTGTAGACTTGTGGGCGCTTCAGTAGATGACACTCACTTTTCAAATGCAACTTTAAATGATATTTACAAATAGCAAGCATGCTTCACTAGATTCATTTTCCAGTCTTTGTGACCCAGCACTCCTCTGTTAGATTCCAGAGTGTTCTGAACAAGGCCTCAAAATGGTTCTAACTGACATCATATCCACTCAAGTATGCTCGGTGTAATTTTAGCTTACAGTACATAAAAATCGTCTCCCTATACAGATAAAAGCAGCAGCAGCAGGAGTAACATCAGCAGTAGTAATACGAGGAGTATGAGATTAAGGGTGTTTGAGAATAAGGTTCTTAGGAAAATATTTGGGGCTAAGAGGAATGAAGTTACAGGAAAATGGAGAAAGTTACACAATGCACAATTGTACGCATTGTATTCTTCACCTGACATAATCAGGAACATTAAATCCAGACGTTTGAGATGGGCAGGGCATGTAGCATATATGGGTGTATCCAGAAATGCATATAGAGTGTTAGTTGGGAGGCCGGAGGGAATAAGACCTTTGGGGAGGCCGAGACAAAGATGGGAGAATAATATTAAAATGGATTTGAGGAAGGTGGGATATGACGAAAGAGACTAGATTAATCTTGCACAGGATAGGGACCGATGGTGGGCTTATGTGAGGGCGGCAATGAACCTGCAGGTTCCTTAAAAGCCATTTGTAAGTAAGTAAGTAGGAGGAAGTGCAGCATTAGTAGAAGCAGAAGAGGGGTAGGAGTAGAAACTTTACATAGAAATTACCCTAAAACAGTCTGCATATCTTTGCCAATAGCGCTTACTTATAAGCACCTGTAAAAGCCTGTATCCAGCAACATCTTCTTTTATGCATCAGCATGAAGCAAAAAAACCATCACTGATGAAGAAATCTAAGTTATCAGACCAGCTGCATGTAAACACAGATAAAGTCAAGAACTGTACCCATACCAATTCACTGAAAATCTGTAAATTAGGGCACATAGCATGTTGTAATTTACCTGAAAGCTCTGAAGTACAAGAATGCCAAGGATTAGACTATATCAGTCCATATAGTCGAAAAATAAAAGAATGGTTCTAGTCACTGCAATCTAACTGGGAATGAAGAGGTAGACATGAAGGCAAGAAAAAAAAAAGCACTGAAATGCAAGAGCTCTCGAAAAGAGATAGGCTAATTATATCATACAACACAGATAATGACTAGAATTTTAAAAAATCCTGTAAAGATCTTCATACAAAGGAACTCACTCATCGCTCAGAAGATGAATAGTGGAAAGATGAAATACATAAAATACCCAAGGAATGAAGCAATTGCTAGCTTCCACCTTATTACAGGGCATGACCTTCTAGAAAAATATCTACACTGCATCGAAATTGCACCAAATCCATACTGCAGTCATTGCAATCTAAGAGAACATATGGATAGAAACCATCTGAAGAAATCTCCACCATTCTCCAAAACAATTTAATCTAAAAAATATTGGGAAGCACGAGGTTTACTAAAATGTGTGTTCACTGTCCACTTTTCATTAGAATAAATAAATAATCTAACGCAATTCTAATGATGTTATTACCAGTCAGTACATAAGACAACATAAGTAAGTTATTTATCTTAACTACCCACGTAAATTACCAGTAGGCTACCATTCAATGCAAATTGTAAAAAAAATTCTCAGGTTCCATTGGCATTTTTTATTAGTTATTAAATGTGCCTAATAGTTGTGGCCCCTCTTTACTAATAAAAAGTATCAAAGAATGAAAGTTGTTTTAACTTAAATAGAATTAAAAATACAAAATTGGTACAGTAGGCAGTATGTAAGCCTACTTTCAGTTCATGTGGGTTTTGAAACTTAATACTCATTCCATCATGCATGAAGTTAATGCTTACACGGGTTCCGAACTAGCATATCAACAATTAAAGCATCCTCTATTGTGTAAAACCCTCGAACAACCAGTCGAGCAAGTTGCTTAAGGCTGCTTGGGACTTCTGTGACTAGCCTCTCTTCACCCATTCTTGAATATATTCATCAGATTGGACCACTTCCACAACTGAAAACATAATACGTAAGTAACTATGAGTATATAATGACAATCAGACATTAAATTCACTTCAAACATACTAACATAACCTAAAAATTGAACTTTATGTAAACGTTCAATTCGAATAAATATGTAACAAATTAAATATTATTGTACGTTTTAATAATACCAATTAATGGAATTAAATCATACTTGCCAGTTATTGCCTATCATAATTTGAACCTTCGTTACGCTTATATTTTCATACTTTCAGTTGCCGAGTTTGTTTCTTTGCATTCTCGGTTGCGTACTGTTGGCAGCAAAAAGCTTCATTTGGTCGAGTGAATTTCGGTGTTGGAATTGTTGCTGTGTGATTTAATGGCTGCAATTGATAAAGTGAAAGTTATTGTTGTAGGAGACTCGGGTGTGTGATGATTATTTGATGTTAGTTCACACTATTAGAATTTAATAATTGAGATATTCTTTACAAATGGTGTTAATCTTAGTTTGATGTGAATTAAATCAATGTAGACAAAAAAAAAAAAAAAAATGTGGTATTGGCGATGGCCTAATGCTAGTTAACCTCTGTTCTTGTTTTTAAAAACATCCAAAGCTTCAGCTGGTGTGTCTTTCATTTTCTGCTATTTAGGCCTATATGAAAAGTTTATGTGATTAACCATATTGTAATACCATAAAACGTCTTTGGTAATACCGGTAATTTGGTTACACCAACTTAGGTTATAGATGTCTATAAACAAATTCCCTTACCTCCTTTCCCCTTAATCACCAAATTAGAGCGAAAATGTTTGTATATGAAATTGTGTGCATTTGCTTATGGATCAGTGCTCTTGTGTATAACACACTTCAGCAATGAAATGAAGGCTTCCCGAAATGTAATTTTATTTTGTACTTTTTTTTTTGTGCATAAATTAAGTTATATGGTGTCGAATGAGATTATTTTGAACTACATGGTAGTTTGTTTAGTTTACGCCTGTGCCATTGTATAGGCCTATCAAACTGCTGTGTGTTCTGTATTATGATTTTTCCTATTTTAATTGTAGGAAAACCTATAATTTTTTTATTACATTTTATTTCATTAGGTAGGCTATAGCCTACATTTGGCAGGGTTTAAACTCTTTGAATTTCATTCTTAACTTGTAGATTAGCCTGCTTCGTTCTGACACTTTCCGGTGCCCTTGTGAAAAATATTTTGCCTGAACTAATTCGAGAAAATAAGAATTTGAGAGCTAAAAACTTTTTTCTAATACTGTAGGTTCTACACTGTTCATAGGTCTAAACAAAACATAGAATGTTGATCTAATGAATCAATTATGTAATTAATAATGAAATGAATTCAAGCTCTCCAGATAGATTTGTTTATATTGTAGTTTGAGATACTGGTAGGCTAATCATTTTTAATTTTTTTTTTCAATTACTGTGATGTTAGATGTTATGGTACATTGGACGTAATGGTGATAAAAAATCCGTAACCGATCACGATTGCATTGGAGTACGAATTTAAGACGTTCGTAAATAAAATTGACATTTTAAAAACAGAAAGTGTTTTTCAACTTCTCACTGCAGTATTTAATATAGGCTTAGGGTTTTCAAAAATTTTAATTGCTCATATTTTCTACACAGATCAGAAAGTTCTGGCACGGTTTATTATACAAGTAATGGGATTTTTTTTGCATCACCATGATGAGTTTGTTTGTTTGTTTGTTTCTTTAGACTGCTTTTCTGGTGATCGTGTTATCAGTAGGCATTATCCCGTAACTTGGCCTGTAAGATCGCCAGATATTAACCCAGCATATTATTAGTTGTAGGGCTATCTGAAGGAAAAAGTGTTTTGAATAAACATACAACAATTTATGAATTGAAGGATTTTCTTTTTGTAGGTGTTGGAAAATCTTCACTTACTCATCTAATATGTCATCATCAGCCTATTAGTAATCCCTCCTGGACAGTTGGATGTTCAGTGGAAGTGAAACTTCATGAATATAAAGAAGGAACACCTCATCAGAAGACTTATTTCATTGAACTGTGGGACATTGGAGGAAGCAGCAGTCACAGAAATACTCGCTCTGTCTTCTACAACCCAACTCATGGTAAGAGATCAGTTGTGAAAAGACTTAGCTGCCCATTAACGCAGATAAGATTTTATGGCCTAAGCAAGATTCAAACCCATAACCATGGATTCCACAAAACATCAAAGCTTTGCTATAATCTTCCATGTAAAATGAAGTATAACAAAGCCATATTATACAATGGTCATGTATGTACCTATGTATGTTTAGCCAACGTCTGAAGACTGTTTGAAACCTCATAAATGACACCAGTAAGGTATCAACTCATGAGGCAAGTAATCAAAATCAAACTCCTGTATCTCCTCATGATGAGCATAGGGCATTCACAAAGTGCCTCCATCGGACTCTATTTGTAGCCAACTTCTTCACTTCGCACCATGTTTCCCCCACCCTAGCAATTTCCTCCAAAACTGTTCTCTTCCATGTATTTTTTGGCCTTCCTCTTGTTCTACTACCCTGGGGGTTCCAATCCAAAGCCATTCTTTCTACTGCTCCATCTTCTTTCCTGATTGTGTGCCCTATCTAATTCCACTTTCGTCTTTTGATTTATATTGTGATTTCTTTCTGATTTGTTATCTTCCATAGTTCTGACCTAGATCATATATACCCAGATAGCTCGGCCTTATAGGCTTTGACGGTGACAAGTTTTGTCAGGTTTACTATGCTGCCATCTAGTTGTTACATGAGTAGTCACATCATAATTCCCATTTGAATTGCATTAGCGACTGTACTGCCATCTCGTGTTCGTTTACGGCGGACGAGTGGCGATCCTGGCTGTTGTTCTCTTCAAAGTGCTGCCGATTTTAACACAGGAATGAGCTATCTGTTACATATATAATCTAGGGTTCTGAGTTTGTGATTATATCTGGCCATCTAATTTTTAAGATTCTTCGTAAACATCTATTAACAAATGTTTGCAGTTTATTTTGTATAATTTTACTTGTTTTCCATGTCTCACAGCCATATAATAAGACTGATTTCACGTTACTGTTAAAGATTTTAATTTTTCTAGAATGAGGCAAGTAAGCTAGAAGATAAAGGGGGAGAAGGAAACTGAAAAAAAGATCTGTAGTATATATGGCAACAATACTTCAGTTTTTGTAACTTATAATTATAGTTTGACATTAAGATATTAAGATATATGGATCATATGCGGAGACAAAGAGGAAGGCAGAAAATAGGAAATATTGGAGAAAGCTGGGTTTGCAGTGAAAGACCTGCCCTTGGACAGAACACTGTGAATAAATTACAGTTAGAATGAAACAGAACTTCTCATTGGACTAAATATTCTTAATAAATAACACAGAAAAACAATAGAGTGTGTGCTATTCATACTAAAAAAGCTAACATGGATGGGTGACTAGAGTATTTGAAAAAAATTCCAGAACCTTTATGTGGTGGGGCCATTAGATAGATTGTGATAAAAAAACAGAAATGTCCCATAAAATGAAATTTCGCTCTTATTTCCCAGAAACGCATTATATTTCGCATTTTATTGGGGATTTAAAAACTACAATAATATACTTAATATGGTTTTGAATATAAAATTTCATTTGGATATTTGTTATGATTGTGAAAATTTGCCTCTCTCTTCAAAGTGAACCAAAGGGAGAAAAGGGTCTGATTTAAGTAAAACCTTTCCTTTATTGCCTTGCAGATGTGATAAACTTGATAAAATTATAGATATTGAAAATGTCTGTTAGCAGTCTCTTTCACTGAATTAGTTATGTCCACAGTGCGAGTAGAAGATTATTTTGTTGTGTTTCAGGTATCATATTAGTTCATGATCTTACAAATCGGAAGTCTCAGCAGAATTTACAGAAGTGGTTAGCTGAAGTTATTAATAAGGACGGGAGTTCCAAGTCACGACAGTCAAGTTTTGATGACTTCGATCCAGAACAGTTTGTTGGATCAACACAGGTAATGTAATCCTCTACCGGAGGTATTTCATACTTTCAAGTTTTCTGGCTTGTTTGTCATTGTCAGTACATTCTATGACCCATGTTGCCACTCTGCAATTTATCATTTTATTTTAATTTTATTTTTAAGTGTCTCCTAACTGCCCATTGTGCAACTCAAACCTAGAAATGGATTCGGAACACCTCAAAATCTGTGCTTCAGTGGCTGACCATGATAATATCTTTGAAAAATATTGGAGTGCAAGAGTTCAAATGACTTTATTGTCAAACGCCTGGCATTAGAAAACAACAACATCAACATATTTTACACAGACCTGAAATGAATTTAATTCATATATTATTATTTATTTTCCTCGCGCATAATAATATAATGTTATTAATGACATAACTACTATAAATGAAATAATAAAGTTTATTTCATTTATAATTATATGTTGAATAATAATCCATTAGTATAGAGTATAATTTAATGTTGTCGTTATCATCATCAAATTCATGGTGAACCCAATGGCCTTTTCCACCTCAGAGAATGTCTTCACACAATCATAATTTAATGTGGAACTTCGCAAGAGATATTTGTCTTTTTTTTTTCCGAATTAAACTGATTTCTCTGTTCGGGTTAGGATTGCCAACTCTCTTTATTTCCCATGATCTCCCGTATTGCCCCCAATTTTTAACAGACTCCCGGCTCCCATATTTTCTCCTCTTTGAGCATTTTTCTTCCTTATTTTTGCATAATATAAAAATTTTTATTCTGAACATTTGATTTTGCCGTGAATTATGATGATTTATGTGATGAATTTTGTTGTTCAAGACAGGCAGCCTTTTTAGAAAGTAATGCTTGCCAGAAATGGTTTTTAGTGCTCACCCGTTTAAAATCAAACCATGTTAATGTTATAAATTTGGAAAAACTGGCGAGTTTTGTTCTAAGCATACCGCTGGCGATGATGGCCGAGAAGTGGTTTCTTTATTGATGCATATCGCTGTAGATTCTCATTTGTTTATTCCTTCATCTACTACATATGGTCAAGTAAATTAATGTAGGCCACGGACATAACCTAAAAATTATAATGAATAAATCCAAGATAATGAAGGTGCTAATTATTCTAGAAGAAGGATACAAAGAGGGTGTTTTATCTCATGAACAACAATAATTGGACAGATGTTCGAAACAGGAGCATGACACATCTAATCAAATCAGAGCTGCAAACTGTAATCTAATTCAACTATTACATGAGACAAAATCTGTCTCAAAATACTCTTAATTTAAGTCTAGCTGTCAAAGTGTAGAATAAAGTTGTTTTTAGTAACTGAAGATTACCTTCTTAAGTTTCAGTAATTAAAAGTTGTTGGATTAACAAGTTTTGACGTTTTATCATATTTGATATGTGTGAAAAGTGTTGTGCATCAAGAATGAACTACATTGTTAACTTCCATCCAAAACAGAATCATAAAAATCAGTGATTTCATAAGCATGTTCTCTCCTGAAGTACACATATTACAGTAGTTACCTCTGGGAGTTTACAGATTAAAGAATTCAGATAAATATTGTTGCTATGTACTATGTTTCTTTCTATAATTTCACATTGGAAAACATGTTCCATTAAGAAATTTATCTTTCTTAAAACAACTTATACTACGGTATATTAGTGGTATAGCGAGTTAATTGTTGCATAATTTGAATGAATAACTGATCAGAATTAGGCTTATTTGAGTATAATTTTAATTTATTTTACAAATTTTCCTTAGAGGTGAACAAAATTTTGGAAGGTATTGAAACAGTAGCATGAAGATGGTAGTAGCACAGTCTACTATATACAGTCAAGAAGCTTGAGTTTTGAGGGTGCTAGAAACAATAGACTGTGCCGGTACTATTTTGCATTGCCTGTAATGAGGCGATATTAGCAATCCTAGTGGTGAGCAACTATCTAATGTTTGCATATTTACTACGTATATACTAGACTGTGGTAGTAGTGTAAAAATGATTAATCTTAGAAAATATTTTATTTAAATCTGTTATTGCAATGAAAATAAATTAATTGAAATTGCAATCTAAATCGTTGTGACTGAAATAAGTTTAGTACCAGTAGTAGTACTTGAATTGTTCATATATTGTAAATGACTGTACAGCATTTTTTATGAAGATAATTAATTTAAGTTGTTCTGTTAAATCCAGATACCAATTCTTGTTATTGGAACGAAATTTGACCTGTCAGAAGAAGTGAGGACTCATTCTCACAGACGATCTTCTACTATTGCTGAGGAATGTGGTGCTGATGAAATTTTTCTGGTATGCAATTGAATTTTCTTTTCCTCAAGAAACATTTATTTAATAGTTACCTGATTGGTGCAGTTGCATATTTCAGGCTTAATTATTTTCCAGCAACATATGTACAGTAAAAGCTCGTTTTAATTTTCCACTTCACCATAAATCAACCTGAGTACAGAGTCATTCATACAATACAATAAAATTATAACATTCAGTGTGATTAGCTATGATACATGCTACAGATGCTAATAATAATGTGACATAGTACAATTTGAAAACTTGGACTACTCATAATGTAGACTATACAATGATACAGAAAAATAACATATAAATAGTTAATGAAACAACTTTACAAATAAGAATAAATCTTAAGGTAAATCCTTAAGGTACGAAAGAAAATAATAATAATAATAATAATAATTTATTTATTTATTTAGAATATTAACGTGCAAAAACAACAGC
Source organism: Periplaneta americana (assembly GCF_040183065.1). Lineage (NCBI taxonomy): Eukaryota > Metazoa > Arthropoda > Insecta > Blattodea > Blattidae > Periplaneta > Periplaneta americana. The sequence continues at coordinate 22,139,083 of NC_091132.1, read as the reverse complement.
ACAAGGCCAATTACAGTTTAGCACGATACAAAACAGAACAAAACAACAAATGATGATGAGAATGGATGATAGAAAATGGCAATGAGATGAAATACAAACAATATAATAGTCTACATCAATCATTGATCAAATAATAATATAAAATTATAAATTTAGTACAATGAGATAATTGAAATAATGGAATAGTCTACATTAATCAATTGACCAAATGCAAGAAATAAAATGGACAAATAATTATAAAATTAGATCAGTGAGTTAAAAACTCAGATATACTACACATTAAATGGATCCAAGTTGAATCCATGCAAATTAGCATATTTAATGCATCTGCAGACCGGAGAGAGAGATTTAGGATTCTTATTATAAAACAATTTATGAAATCTTAAACCATTAGCAGGAATACGAAGACTGATATTGCTTATGAAAGATTCACAATCATTATCACCCTTAATGACTTTACAAAAAAATAAATAATCAAGATCCTGACGTCTGGTAAACAAACTACCGCAATTGAAATAATTGCATTTAATCTCATAGTTATAATCGGAATTTGGTAGAAATCTATAAGAACACAAGGAAATAAATTTTCTTTGAATATTCTCCAATTTAGCCGAGTCAGTGGAAGTAATGGAGTTCCATACAACAGATGCATATTCAAGCTTGGATCTAACCAACGTATAGTATAAAATTAATAAACACATAGGAGTGGAAAAAGAATAAGTTATAGACCTAATTAGACCAAGCATTCTTAATGAATGGGTATAAATATATTGCACATGATCATGGAAATATAATTTAGAATCAAGTAGGACACCAAGATCTCTAATACAATCTTTCTTAGTAATTACGACATTACTGAGAGAATAATTAAATTTTAGGGAGATAGTTTTCCGTGAAAAGGAAATAACAAAAGTTTTGGATTGATTAATTTTCATTCCATTTTCAACAGACCATTGTGAAATTGAATTAATGTCATTTTGAAGAATTTGACAATCGACCAAACTATTAATTTTGCGAAAGATTTTGAGATCATCCGCAAATAAAAGGCAGCTAGAACTTATTCTTTTACTTATATCATTTATAAATAATAAAAAAAAATAAAAAATAAAAAAATAAAATAAAAATAATAATAATAAAAATAATAATAATAATAATAATAATAATTATTGTTATTATTATTATTATTATTATTATTTACTTATTTATTTATTTAATCTGGCAGAGCTAAGGCCAGTAAGCCTTCTCTTCTGCCCAGCCAGACTCTAATTCTAATTGAATACAATCAGTTACATAGTTATTACATTAATATCTAGACCAGGCGTCTCAAGGCCAACGCATAAAAGTTGTTACAGAGAGCAAGTGTAAATAACGTAGTCAGCTGAAGAGATAAGCACAAAACCCGAAGATAGCCGATCGTTGATTATGTTACAAGAATGAGCGACTTAAGTTGTAACTGTTGCGGGAGAAATGCCACAAAGCTGCACTTTTGAGTTGTACTGTCACAATAGATGGTTGTTTTCGAAGGAATTTAAGTAGTTTGCAGTAATAATAATAATAATAATACATTTATTTTCTAATTATATACTATGAGTAAAAAGAAGACATCTGAAGCATGAAGAACCATACATGTTACGTAATTATTTAAGCACAAGGATCTGGACACCTTACTCCATTATCTCCTGGCCTAGTTGCCTCATAAGTGGTGCCGTGTTGGTATCACTTGTGAGGTTCAGACCTGTCTTCAGACATTTGACTAAACAACAATATGTCATTTCTAGTAAATGGTTTTTGGTATCGCTCTTTTTTTAAGTTTATACTATATTTAATAAAATAAAATTCAATTAAATAATAATAATAAAATTACAATTAAACTTGTTGGTTGTTAAAGTAAGTATTCTTATGTTACGCTAATATTAATATTTAATTACAATAATAGTTAAATAATATGTTTCGTAATATTTTCAATCATTAAAAATAACCTAAACATCTTAGAAATTCACAAGCAATTATTTAAAATTAGAACTATTCAAATCTTAAATCTGGTCTCAAATTTTTTTCTCAAGTCCTTCAGTACTTTACTATATTTGTTACACTGGTCTTGATTCAAATTAGGTAACAATTTTAGATTAATAAAGTGGTAACAGTTACCCACTGAAACTTGCGACTTCCACAATTTTGCTTTCCCTATGAAAGCTTTTATTTCTTCATACATTTGCGGTGATAAGGACATCCTATCTTCGGAGATGGATGCAACATCATAGCGGTTGCAGATGTATATTCAAACGTCGCGGTCAATGACGTCATCCGGAGATACACGAACTGGTCCTGCATTTTGTTCCACTCTTACATTGAAAAAGAGAAAGAGGAGGAAGTGCTCCGAGAAGGCCCTATTGAGACGTCTGATCTAGACCATAAAACAACATGAAAGTTGGATTTGTAATGGTAGTGTGATAATAATAAACATTGGTAAGAAATAGTGATAATAATAATAATAATAATAATAATAATAATAATAAAATAATAATCATCATCATTATTATTATCATTATTATTATTATTATTATTATTATTTATTTATTTATTTATTTATTTACTTATTTGTTTATTTAATCTGGCAGAGCTAAGGCCAATAAGCCTTCTCTTCCGCCCAGCCAGACTCTAATTCTAATAGAATACAATTGTTTACATAGTTATTACATTAATATCTACACCATAAAACAACATGAAAGTTGGATTTGTAATGTTAGTGTGATAATAATAAACATTGGTAAGAAATAGTGATGATAATGATGATAATGATAATAATAATAATAATAATAATAATAATAATGATAGAGTTGAGCTGTCTTAACTCCATAGTTTACAAATGAACACTTATATTTTTAACTGTTTTTCCATTGCTTTTTTTTTTTTTATTTTTCTCCAGGATTGCCAACAGGCTCGTTCATTAGCTGCTGGATCAAGTTCTGCTGTCAAGTTAAGCCGCTTTTTTGATAAAGTAATTGAAAGAAGATATCATTGCCGTGATGGTGGTACTCCTTTCTCAGACAGAAGACGAACACTAGGAGCAATGAATTCAAAGTTCTATCACAATGATTAAATAGTTAAAATAATACTGGTTTGTGCTTGGAGTTGCAAATAAATTCAGCTTCTTTATTTAGGATAGTTATTTAGTGTCCTTGATGCTCCTTTCATGAGGCAGTTTGTTTATATTTTCCAGTGTTTTAATATCAACAAAATATTGCTGCTATTGTTTCATGACTAAATTATTTGTATATATTACATTTAACGATTTTGTTATTATATATTTTGATTGTGATGCAGTATAAAATTCTGAAAGATTTTAGCGGGTAATGCAGAGTGGCAGTATTTATAGATTTTATATTTTTACTACTAGATATTTTATAATTCAGGGAATCATCTAACTTTTGTTGTAACCTGAATTTTTATGTAATTTTACTTCCATAATGTTGATGTTTTGCCCCACGTGTGCAAACATTCTTGTTGTCGAAGAAGGCCCAAGTTGTTTGAGGTTCACTTGTAATACCTGTCCCTATGTGTATAACATCACTCGCCGATTGGGTACTCGGATTTACCCTAAATTAAAAGAGGTTGACGATGTGTTGGGGGGTGCAGCTGCCTGGGATAATGTCGACTCAACAGAAGAGAGATGTCCCAAATGTTCCCATCCTAGGGCTTACTTTATGCAGATTCAGACCCGTTCTGCTGACGAACCAATGACAACATTTTACAAATGCTGCAACCACCAGTGTGGTCATCGTTGGCGTGAGTAGAATGTACTTACTAGGGCTGTTTGAAATGTCTGTGGACTCATTTTATTCTTGGAAATCAGAGATTGGTGCTAGCATGGCATTTTCTTTTCTTGGATAGATTCTGTGAGAAGCAATACTCTTTTTACGGTGCTCTATCTACTTCTGAAACATATGCTGTAGACCAGTTTCAACATTATATTGTAGCTTAAGGTTACCGGGTGTCCCAAAATTTTCCTTTTTGTCCCCAAACAAAATTTGTCCCTGGAATGTCTCCATCTTTAATAATTTGTCCCCAGATATCCCTGGAATTTAAGTGTTAATTATTTATAATTCTGTGAAAATGCTGTTGAATATCATTGTGACTTTGGTATTCTTCATACCTCTGGAATGTATATTGGTGAGATATCCTCCAGAAAGAGAGAAATTTGAAGAGATATTTAATTTTTTTTTTTTTCCTCCAATTTACATGTACTTGACCTAGATGAAATAATTTATTCTATGAAATTTCTTGCTTGAAGAAATATGTGACTTCAGAGAAAACAGAAAAGGATAATGGAAAATGTTACTCTGCTCATAATGGAGTGAATTTTTTTTTAAATGTTCTATGTGCATTTTCAGAAGTTGATCGAAGTATCTCCGCATTTTCCTAAAAATAGTGTTCAGTGAAGAAAATTTTTTCTTCTGTGAAAATGTTGTGGAGATAAAAAAATCCAGAATGAGTTTAGAAACTGTTCGAGCCATGCTTGCTATCTTAACCAACTTCAACATGACCTGTTAGGAATTTGCTATAAAATTGGGATCCAGATTAAACCTGCTTAAGGGGTTAAGTACAGCTTGCAGCAATAAAATTTTGGAAATATTCATTAATTACTGTATCTTGTATAATAATGAAAATTAGTATGTGTAAAACACTGTCCTTCTGTTATACGAAAAAAATATTTTTACAATTTAAAAAAATAATTTATGTTTTTTTTTCTTCAAAATTCAAAATGGTGGCAGTTCACTGTGCAGTGATGAAGCATTTCCCTCATAACTCAAAAAACTATCCAACATTCTGTGATGACATTTTTTTGTGAGTATTTATGCATGTCATATTTGCAATATGACGCAATAAAATAAAAGAGAGAAAACATGAAAAATTTAAAAGTTTATGAGTTATGACGGAAACGCTTCATCACTGCACAGTGAACTGCCATCATTTTGAAGTTTGAAAAAAATATATAAATATTTTTTTTTAAATCGTAAAAATATTTTTTTTCATATAGCAGAAGGACAGTGTTTTACATATAACAATTTTCATTATTGTACAAGATACATTAATGGAGGAAAAAAATGTTGAATATTTCCAAAAATTTTATTGCTGTAAGCTGTACCTAACCCTTTAAAAAATGTCACTCTTCTGAAAATACCAGCATTTTAAGTAGAATGAACATTTTAATGTATAAATATAATAGGTATTTTAATTCTTTAAGGTATGTAAAAACAATAGAAACTAACAGAAATATTGAAGGTAGTTTTTTCATATATCGATATCTGTCCCTGGAAATTGTGAAAAGAATCTGGTAACCTTATTGTAGCAGACAGTTTTTGTCTCTTGATGAGGGTAGTAGAATAGAGTGGTTTTTATGGTTTGATCAGAAAAGTGGAGCAGGTAGTTTTCATCTGTCACTACAGTAGAATCCTAATACAGTAGAGTCCTGGAAACTCGACTCTCGAAAATTCGATATTCCATATAACTCGACATCTGCAGAAGCTTCCTATTTTTTTTTCATAGATAAATAATGAAATAAGTCTTTTTATTAATATGTTTTCGCGGGATATCAGCCGAGTTAAAATTTTTGGAATGTTCCAACTCGGCTGATATCCCGCGAAAACATATTAGCGAACCAACGTCGAGAAAGCCTCAAATCATACAAGTCTTTTCATTTTATTTCACTACTTACTTGGCCAAGCTGCATGACTAAAGGCAGTAATTTTTGGAACATTCTGGACTGTAATACACAATAACATTCCCGGCGACAAGTAACTTGTACAGAGCATTTCCTACTTACACCAGTCAGCAGCTTCTGAAGGTGGGACACCTCACGTCAATTACTCATCACTCACTGCATTTCTTTCTATAGTGAGGGTCACATAAGAACAGTTCCTAAACAGCAAATATTGCCATCTTGTCAGTGTTGCCAACTGTTACCAGATATCACACGATCCTTCGTACTAAATGACTTATTTACTTACCATACTTTATGTTGGAAAGTTATTCTAAATAATTCAATAATTTGTAACATACTTTCGTTGGCAAACTATCCGAGAAAGGGATCAGAATGTCAATTATTTTGTCTGGCAATACGAAATTCTTTGGTTTGACTAAACAATTGACTCACGAAACCTAACCTAAAATGTATTTTGTTTGACCACATGAAATTATTAGTACTAACTCCGAAAATTTACTTGACTGTAGTTTGAATTATAACACATAAAATAACTCTTATGTATTAATATTAATACTGATATGAATTAATTATTAATATGTTCAAATTTTACTAGTTTCCAGTCACAGGCTCAGAAATCTAGTACAATTTCAATTTCATGGAACTCCAGTACTGACAAATACTGTCGATATTTGTCTCAGCTGCCAACATACCAGTTACAAAATCACTACCATTTGTAGTATTTGTCAGTATCGAAATTCGAAACAAAGTTGGCAAAAGAAAATTCAACCTGCAAACTAGAAAATCACCACAATCCACTAGCATATGTAGTAATGGGGGAAAAATGGTTAGGTTTCACTCTTAGGGTATGAAGTAAGCTGACCTGGACTATAGATAAGATAACTGCCTCCCATTGAAGGTAGCCCAGAAGGACTCAGTATACTCTCCTACATGAATTTTAAAATATTAAATGTTTACATAAATTTGTTGACAGAAAATTAAAATAAACATATATGAATTATAAAGTGAAGAAAGAGAAATTAAACAGAGTGAATATGATGACTCAGAATTTGGCAAGAGCGTTTCAAAACTGAAGTTATCATGTCAGCAGTAAGTGTTTGTGGTAGTTCAAAAGTCTTCCTGAAGCTTTCAAAGAACTTGGGAATCACACTACGAGCTCCAGTAAGAAGACCAATCACCTCAATGTCTTCAAGCTGGTATTTTGCTTTGAAGTAATCAACTGTTGGCAGATAAATGTTGATCTTTTCTTGATTGACATCCTCCGGCTGGCTACTCCCCGTTTCAATCCTTATGGTGGGATCATTTATATAACCTTTCTTGGCAGTCTAGGAATATGCTATGATGTTAATACGTCTAGAGGAGCTATTAGTAGCAAGGCAAAAAACTTCCTCTTCTACTGTCCAAGACTTTTTTTTTCAAAGCAGTTGCAATTAAGGATCGAACATGATGGTGTCTGGCATTTCGGAGGAGTAAACCTCTGTTACACTGACCTTGGACGTGGGCAAGGGTTTCAGTCTCCGGGCAGCCATGTCTGCACCAGGATCCGTCCAAAGAGCGACCAGGTACTCCTCTAACTGCTGCTAAATTGGCATTCATTTTGAGGCAGGTTACCCATTCAGATGTAGATAGTCCAGACTTATTAAAAATCCAGGCGTTGGCTTTAGGTACTTGGCTGTTCAATTCTACACCTCTGCCTCTTCCAGGCATTACTTTCCATGATTCGAATTCTGCATTTCTTAATTCCTCTCTTAATTTCCTAGTCACAGATTTACGGAGTTCAACTGGACAAGGGACACTTAGATGTTGACAGGAAGAATTAAGTTCAGACATCAAAGGTCGCATACTATTTACATAAGGATTTTAATTTAATATTAAAGTGATGCAGATGTTGCAGTGTTGCAAGAACGCTTCCCATGATGCTCTGACTAGTTCCAAACCTCTGAAAAATGAATTGTAAAGATTGAATGATATGCAATACCTGCACGAATTTCTTCCAGTTAAACTTTCCCTGGATTTCACTTGCCATTTCTAAGTGAATCGTGCGGGAAAGTTTTCAATTGAGTTCTGTATTGTTTTACCAGTGAAAATGTTAAGTGAAAAGAAGAGGAAACAAAACAATGTGACTATTGAAATGAAACTGGATGCATTAAAGAGGCTGGATAAATAGTGAAGTGTAAATAAAATTGGAATAGTCTTAGAAAAGATTCCAGGCTGCGAAAAAGCTACTGATGGTGATGTTGGAGAATGGATGGGATGGGATGAAATGACGAATTACTAGGCGACAGTGAAATAGATGCAATGGTGAGAGAGAGGGAAGAGAAAGATGATGAGGAGGTGAAAGATAATGGAAATAAAAAGATGACACACAGTGAAGGATTAAAGGCTGCTGAAGGAATGTTGCGTAATTTCGAGGAGCAAAATGCATCTGCAATGGACTTTCTATTCCTCCAACATTTTTGTGCTAAAGCAGCCAGAAGAAGGAATGAATGTGAGAGACAAACCACCATCACAAGATTTTTCTCCAGTAAAGACTAAATTTCATGTATACGTAAGCTTCAAAATTCTTTTTAAAATTAAGTTGTTTTAGATTACATTTTATGTTTTCTCTCGGCATTTATATGTTAAAAACTTGCATTTTTTTAATATATTGTATTCTGAAATATATTTTATGCTCGACCATGCTGAAATGTAGTAATTATACACCTGGTAGCAGCCCTTTAATGGACCTCATTAAAGTACACCTATTCATTAAAGTTCAGGTGTTCCACCAATCAGAAAACACCATTGTAGCAATATGAAAGCGCAAGTATCGATTATTCTCGGATATGCAATCGAAAGACAACTAGCGAAACGTCACGGAGGCTGGAAATCCAATACTGTCACAGAAGGTTATGTTCTTTTACTATAATAATTAGCGTTAATTGTAAATAATATTAAAATAATTTCAATTTGACATCTCGTTTTTCAATGTCTAAATCAATTTCAAGGTTATGTCAAGATTAATGTTTATTTTACTCTCTAGATTATATCAAGGTCAATGACATTTGTTTCTAGGAAAAAATCAATACTTTCGCGTCTGCGCACATCTCACAATTTACGAGATTGTACAAGGTCAGTTCCGCTCCCCAGTCAGATAAGAATAACATGAATACTTATGAATAATTTCAAGTTAGAAATATGGTCGAGCATAAAAAGTCGTATGAAACTTGCCTATAAGACGCTCGTATGAAAATTATGAAATTCTCTTGCTCTCGTTTCATAAACATACTCGCATCTTAATTACTACCATCATAGGCTCGTTGCATAATGTACTATTATATAACTCTTCTACGAGTCTGTAAAATTTGACATTTTCGTAACTCGACACCCCCTCAGTCCATATTAGGTCGAGTTTGTGAGACTCTACTGTATAACACTGTATTTTAGTATGGTACTGTGTTGGATAAATCTAAAGCTGTATAGACCTCGAACTTGAGGCCACATTACATTCTCACAACGAACATAACATTTTCAATACAATAGTACATATAATTAGTACAATTATCTAGAACATCAGTACCCTGAGGTAACATATCAAATATTCATCTGTGTTGATCCGATTAAAAATGTCAGTTTTATAGAATCAGAATTAACTATGTTACTTGAAATTTTTACTTCATCTAGATATGTATTATCTTTATTGTTATGACAGGTTGAAGTGTGTAGTACTTACAGCTTTTATACATCAGATAATCATGTTAGACATAGTATTGTAATATGTTTTTAATTATGGGATAAAAGATATTTTCACTACATGCAATATTCGAAAATCTGAATGTGATTTTAGACTTTAATAGTTTGCTGACAGTGTGGACCATCTGGCCTATGAAGTTTTATTGTTTTATTCAGATTTGTATTAAACGACTAAACAATATTAAAAAGTGTTTTTAATTATGGGATGAGAGATATTTTCATTACACAGGGTGATTCACGACAATGACACAAGCTTTACAAATCAGTTCTATTGTACCCATTTATACCCGAACCCACACTTTCAGAAGTCGAAATTGCGATAGAAAATCTGAAAAAGAACAAGTCTCCAGGTATCGATCAAATTCCAGCAGAATTAATACAAGAGGGTGGAAGCACATTATCTCGCGAAATTTATAAACTTGTACTTTCTATTTGGGAAAAGGAAATTGTACCAGAACAATGGAAGGAGTCCATAATTGTACCCATTTTTAAGAAGGGGGACAAGACTAACTATGGTAATTTTCGAGGAATATCACTTCTGTTGATGTTGTACAAAATTTTGTCCAATATTCTTTTGAGAAGATTAACTCCATACATAGATGAACTGATTGGGGATCATCAGTGCGGTTTTAGGCGTAATAGATCGACTATTGATCAGATTTTTTGTATTCGACAGATAATGGAGAAAAAATGGGAGTATAAGGGTACAGTACATCAGTTATTCATAGATTTCAAAAAGGCATATGACTCGGTTAAGAGGGAAGTATTATATGATATTCTTATTGAATTTGGTATTCCCAAGAAACTAGTTCGATTAATTAAAATGTGTCTCAGTGAAACATACAGCAGAGTCCGTATAGGTCAGTTTCTATCTGATACTTTTCCAATTCACTGCGGGCTAAAGCAGGGAGATGCACTATCACCTTTACTTTTTAACTTCGCTTTAGAATATGCCATTAGGAAAGTTCAGGATAATAGACAGGGTTTGGAGTTGAGTGGGTTACATCAGCTTCTTGTTTATGCTGATGACGTGAATATGTTAGGAGAAAATCCACAAACGATTAGGGAAAACACGGAAATTTTACTTGAAGCAAGTAAAGCGATCGGTTTGGAAGTAAATCCCGAAAAGACAAAGTACTGTATATGATTATGTCTCGTGACCAGAATATTGTACGCAATGGAAATATAAAAATTGGAGATTTATCCTTTGAAGAGGTTTAAAAATTCAAATATCTTGGAGCAACAGTAACAAATATAAATGACACTCGGGAAGAAATTAAACGCAGAATAAATATGGGAAATGCCTGTTATTATTCGGTTGAGAAGCTTTTGTCATCTAGTCTTCCGTCAAAAAATCTGAAAGTTAGAATTTATAAAACAGTTATATTACCGGTTGTTCTGTATGGTTGTGAAACTTGGACTCTCACTTTGAGAGAGGAACAGAGATTAAGAGTGTTTGAGAATAAGGTTCTTAGGAAAATATTTGGAGCTAAGAGGGATGAAGTTACAAGAGAATAGAGACAGTTACACAATGCAGAACTGCACACATTGTTTTCTTCACCTGAGATAATTAGGAACATTAAATCCAGACGTTTGAGATGGGCAGGGCATGTAGCACATATGGGCGAATCCAGAAATGCATAGAGAGTGTTAGTTGGGAGACCGGAGGGAAAAAGACCTTTGGGGAGGCCGAGACGTAGATGGGAGGATAATATTAAAATGTATTTGAGGGAGGTGGGATATGATGATAGAGACTAAATTAATCTTGCACAGGATAGGGACCGATGGCGGGCTTATGTGAGGGCAGCAATGAACCTACGGGTTCCTTAAAAGCCATTTGTAAGCAAGTAAGGTCATTTTGAGATAAAATGTCATATGAACATGGGTCCGATTATCTACTGTTGAGTTACAACTGTTTGAATCCTATGAAAATAACTGGTTTTAATTCAGTTCATCAAGAACATCAAACTATTTGACTGATAGGACATTGGGGCAGGGAAGCGCAATAGATGTTTCAGGTCGCAGTCCTTCTCTTTTAAATTTAATTCAGACAGTGGTTTTGAGAAATATTAATTCAAAATATTGTATTAATCTCAGAAGCAGATTTTTAAATATCCCTCTTTCCACTTCAATGCACTTGGCCTCACTGATGTGAATGGCATGGGGCTCGCATAGTTTCGGCACTGTCCCTGATGAGAGCAGCTGATAATCACCAGATGTATCTTCCCCTTCTTCCCCATACTTCACGTCACAGAGCAACCTTCTGTTTAGTTTACGTTCCAATGTTTGTATTACAATGCAAGCAGCTCCAAAGTCTGATTCACAGTATGACGTTTAGATTTTTACGAAAAACTTTCAAACTAATGATAATCGGACCCATGTTCATATGATATATTATGCTCAAAATGGCCTGTAGAACTGATTCATAAAGCACGGATCATTAGTCGTGAATCACCCTGTATGTACAGTATTCACAAGTCTCGTAGAAACCAATAGCTTGCTGATACTGTGGACCATCTGACCTGTCACATTTTATTCAGGTTTGTATCAAATTATGAAGTAAGATTTAAAAAAATACATACAGATATACAGGGTGTTTCAGAAATACTTTGACAAACCTTGGGGGCATGTTCCTCACAGCAAAACAAGAAAAAAAGTTCATATAAACATATGTCCGAAAATCCTTAGTTTTTTAGTTATTAATGAAAGAACATAATGAAACATCTGTTAGATATTGTCAACTTGGTAGCAAGTGTTGCAACTTTAATCAACTCAGAAACTCAACAATGAACGTTTACGTTCAGCGCATTTCGAGGTACAATCCATCAACTTAACTTAAGTTTGTAACCAATAATAATATGAATTTAAATACTATTATAGTCACAATCATGCCATGGTATGAAAGAAAAATTACACAACCTCGAGCGGGAATCGAACCTGCGACTTCCTGGCATGATTGTGACTATAATAGTATTTAAATTCATTAATATGTCACATCAACGGACATATAAACGTCACCAAACATCGTAAGATGAAGATTACATTAATAATAATATTCATTTTGTTAGATAATCGAATGATCTTATCGATACATTCATTGTATTCTAGATGGCTGTGTGTTGCCAAGGAGACTTGTTTACTACAGGAGAACATTTTGAACATTTGTTATGAGTTTCTGAATTGATTAAAGTTGCAACACTTGACTTGCTACAAAGCTGACAATGTCTAACAGATGTTTCATTATGTTTTTTCATTAATAACTAAAAAGCTAAGGATTTTCGGACATATGTTTATATGAACTTTTTTTTCTTGTTTTGGTGTGAGGAACATGCCCCCCAAGCTTTGTAAAAGTATTTCTGAAACACCCTGTATATACAGTATTGTATAATATATTTTCTTCAGCTGCAATTTTTCTCGTTCAAATTCCAAATTTCGATAGAATAGATGCCGTAGTCTTCTTTCTATGGCAAATGATGCTGAATTTTAGTAAATGATATTGAAAAATATTTATGGTGTTTATTAATCATTAAACAAATTTTAATGTTTGCCTAGAATCACATAGCTTAAATCAGCTTGCGAAGTGAATCCATTCATATTTATTATCATTATACGGTTTTCAGATAGTGGTTTCCCTCAGATTTCTGCATACAGTCCACCACTATATTTTATTACATTCAATCACATATTGTAATATATTTCTCCTATCATCTATATCTCCCCATATTTTCCAGTTACCTAAAGTTAAATCCTATTTCTGTCTATTTCTTCCTCCATCCTTTCTGATGTAGGCCTACAGTATTTTCAATTCTCCTTCTTTATCTTCCCTCAATCCCATTCCCGAATACTATGCAATACTGTCTTACTTACAGACATTCTCGACTATAATCTACTCATCCATCTCTACTACTATCATTGTCATCTTTCATTATTGTTATCCGTAATTTTCTGTTTATCTTAAAATCTTTTTATCTCTGACTAGCATTCACTAATTTTTATACTTTTTCATCTACATTACTGTGTTATATTATTTGTCTCATTTATTGTTATAATGTTTGTACTAATTCTTTGCTATTACTTGTTCCATTTACCTATCACTTTTTCACTTCATTGTATAACTTTTACCGTTCACTCTCACTACTTGCACTCACTTCCTACCTCCTCACTTCCCATATTCTTCCTTTCTCAATTACATGAAACCCTAAATATTATTTACTTAATATTTTTTACTCTTATTATGTAAATTCTGTTGAACCTAAAAAACTTAAATTGGACCTTAAAAATTAAAACACTCAAATCATAATTTCTATATTTTCTGCGTTTTATGTAAACATATTTAGAAATTTCAAAACATCTTATAATTTTTATTACCTTCTGCACTTGAGAAAGCGACCCTTCAGTCTTTTGTTGTTTTGGATAAAATGGTTAACAGGGAATTCCGTTTTTCTTCGTATAGCAGGTGGTCTTTCAGAAGCTTCTCCCTCTGAAGGGCAGTAATTGGGATTGTATGTACCTTTAAATTTCCATTGATCGCAGATATGACATGCCAGTAGAAGGGTATGAAGTGATTTAACTTTCTCTTGAAGTGAATTAACTGCGAAAACGTCGCATTGTTAAAATTCTTTAAGTTTCTGGGCATATTTTCTAACAGAAGACTGTGTTCTTGTCTATGCGGGTATGGGCTGTGAACTTTTCTGGGATGTCTGTGCAGCTGTCTTATTCTGATGCTTCTGGTGTTGGCATTGAATTTTTGTATTTTGTGTTTTGTTAAGCTATGAGCGTATTCCGAATCTCACCGGCAAGCAATCCGATGGCATCACGGTGTTCCGAATTACACTGATGACGTCATTGATGCTCCACTGGTGTCGTACCGGTGCCATCAACTTGCAGAAGTGGTGGCAGTCTCCATCAGCCGCCATCAGTGAATCTGATTGGTTCTTGCATATGACTGGAATTAGCAGACGAATGACATCGTGCACTGTTGTGTCATGGCGGTATGTTCTGCTGTATTGTTTGTAATGAGCACAACGTAAAAACAATATGTTAACGGCTTATGAGCGAACATGTCAACAGACCCGTTATTACTACCGGTTCAAGAAATAAATTGTTTATGCTATCTTTTCTTTGAACAAGATGGGAGTACGAAAATTTCGCAAAATTATGCTAGCGTAGCACAGACAACAACTTGTACAGTCGCCATGACAGCCAACGATTCTTCCAGAAGTTTTGTTCCTTATTTCGCTGCAACGTGATGTCATTGATGCCACCGGACCGGTGAGATTCGGAATACGCTGTATGCCAAAACAAGCGAAATCACATTTATTACGACAGTGAATTGGAAATGATTTCAACTTTACCACCGAGGGAAAAGTTATGTTATTTAAATTGACTGTAAGCATACATTTTTAACAATCAGGCAATTTTTGTTTGGACAAAAAACCTGAAAAGGACAAGAACGAACCTGGTAGGGGACTTCGGTTGCTCTTAGTTAAATCTATGAGTTGTCTAGAATTGGCCACTACTGTCATCTATAATCGCTGTGTTCATTTTTTAGACAAGTGGCTTCCTTTGTATTTTTATGGAGTTTTTTTTTTTTTTTGCACTGTTAGTTATCTACCTGGAGGTGACAAATACATGTCGTTTGGAAATGCTGAAAAATTATTGCCAGAGAATTGGTGTCGCTTCTTTTGATTGAAGCAGTAAAAAAATAGACAGTGCAGTATACCTAACATAGCCTGAACAATCCCGTAATTAAACATAAAATAAATGAATACAGGACTATACCAATCTTTGAACAACCCACAAGGAACATCTGCTGTGGCAGGCAGCAAATATTTGGTATCATGTAACACAGGAGACACTTCTTTTTTTTCGAGACAGATGATAATACAGTCAAATGGGAATTGTGGAGAGTTTTGGTGGAATGAAAAGAGAAAAACTGGAGAACCTTGAGAATACCCTTAACAACATTGATTCTATCCACCACAAGTATAAACCCACAATTGCCAAGATTTGAACTTTGCTTCACAGTCATTGTAAGTCAGCGCTTTGTCAACTGAGCTATCTAAATTTTATTCTATGTCTCTCTATTGCGTCTGTCACTGTTTGCTATTTAACTGCACATTATTGCAATTCATTTTATATAGATACCAGTAATACAAAAATGTGAAATGTTATGAAGCTAATTGTTAACACGGTGGCATTTGCGATTGCCAACTTTATTGCACCAATTAACGTTAATGTTAACTGTATGACTTGTGCTGTACATCTAAATAAACTTAAATTTGATAATACTTTATTTTGAACAATGTTGTAGCCTACCTATTACATTTGTTCTTTTTTCTAAGTTTCAAAATGGCAAGAAATTAACACAATTAGAAAATATATTAAATCTTTGCGAAAAAATAGTGGAAAAGACTATCTTTCAAGGGTTTAGCAAAAAAGCACAGATACAAAATTAGAACCCCTGATAAGAATACATCTGCCGGTACCTACTCTCTAATAATAATAATAATAATAATAATAATAATAATGGGCCTATATAAAGAGCGCACAATTGTGCATTTGGGAATTTGTATTTTTCGGCACAATATTGTGCCAGCAGCATTGTCACTTGGGGGGCACATACATGTAGGCTACTGGTACACTTTAAAGAGTACCTAGGCCTACGTTTGGTAAACCTGGACAAGAGCCAAGAGGGAGTGAGTTTCGCTGCAAGCATTCCACAAGTTTGCTGCTGACAGAAGGTGGTTTTACTTCGGTTGTTAAAATTTTAATTTGCTTGTATATTATAATATAATATTATGTGGACCTTATGTGGAAACTAAGAGGAAGACAAAATAGGAAAAATTGGAGAATGCTGAGTTTGCAGTGAAAGACTTGCCCATGGACAGAACACTTATATATGTAGGTATGTATTATAAATCATTACGGTACTGTGTTTTCTTCCCTATTGCCTGTTTTGAAAGGAAAGATTACAGTTTTCGACCACACATAGGTCTAAAATGAATATTTAATTTCTATTTTTTTCTATCAGTTCTGAGTTGAAGTAACTTCAAAACAATGTTTTACGCGCTCGGGAATAGAATGAGTACCGTACCGGTAGTCCAAGAATAGTGTCCCCACATTGCACTTTCACAATTCATGCAATGAGTTTCTGGTTTGAGAGAATTTGGTTTGGAACGCCCATACACTATTCTTTAAAGCTGTTGTTAAATCGATAGATGGAGTAATTTCCTCTGTGTTCTCTGAGAATAATTTTTACGTTTTTTTTCAAGTGTCGTTAGAAGGTGTATGTTTGATTGACCAGGTGTGAAGCCAAATTATCCTCTCAGAATATGCAATTCAACTTCATCGTATAAGCTATATTTTTTTTTATTTACTGTATTTTGTTTGGTAAAGTCATCGAATTCTCAGGATTTCTAACGCAATTCTTTTGTGTTTGTAGGGGCTTGAATTTTTTTTGTAGACCTTTAATTGCAGATTCGCCTATTGTCACATTTCATATTCAGTGACAAATATTTATGTGCAACATAACTATTTTGCTGGGAGACGCCCGTGCGCGTCCGTGCTTATCACCGCCTATGCCTATTTGTATTTACACAATAGCCCAGTTAGGATGCATCACAATCTTAATTGAATTCGATATGAATCGATTTTTCAACCACAAACATCAGCGATACAACATAGGAATTACCAATACAATTATAATACAACTTTACTATAGAAATGCATTGGTCAGACTCTGTTTTATGTTTATGAATATTTATTACTAATTTTAAGTAATATTTTTCCTTTAATAAGAATTATTCTATCTTTAAACTAAAAACAACTCGATTTTGTAATTCGTTACACACACTAAAGCCGGTTAGTGTTGGTAACATTGTGAAGTTGTGGAATGGAGTTGGCGGTGGAAATGTACGTGTGAATGCATGTGTTTCTGTAATTTGTGTGATAGCGGAATTGGATTGATAATAGAACACTATCGTCAAGAATTAAGTGAAACCAAGTAATACTTTATAACACTTTATTTCTATTTACGTACACATACATATATGATTTTCATCATTGTAATTATCAGTGCTAGGTTAGACTATAAACACATTTGCCAAGTAACTATTTGTTTTCTGTAAGGAATATTACAATTACTAAGTAGAATACATTATACCAGAACCTTAAGTAATGTTCTCGAAGTGAGAAGAGTATATGTACCATGATCTGGGGTTTGAAAAAACACTAGAAGTATTCTCTTTTATGTTCATGAAGCACATTTACTATCATTCTATATTGTGAATGCCCAGTTCTTCTTCAGTAATACAAACTTCTGTATTACATACTGTTAGTGTAAAATTTATGTTGTAGTGATATATTCTGACCATTACTTGACATTCTGTTATTGCGTGCTCAAACTTTCATGTTCATAGGATTAGCATCAGTTTGGTATTTAGTGTACAACCTTAAATGAGTTTTCTTCTTTTTTATTCAGAATTATTTCACTATACAAGCATAGATATATTCGTATTATTACTGTTTTATGCTTGTGTTTATTATCAGCTAAGTTATAGGCTTATGCGTATCTCATATTTTTAATTAACTGGTGTGCTTCGCTCACATTGTTAGCTATGGTATTTCTTTTAACGGAATGCACAGAAACGTTTTGGAAAGGTGGTTGTAACTTTTATAATCCTCGTTTGCTGTCACATAGCTTTAGTTAGAATTTTGTGACAAAATGCAATTTCAGCACCACGTTAGCTGTATTACGGAATGGATACTGAACCGATATAAGTTCTTGAATATGTTGTTTTCTTTTTGATGCGTTGACGACTTGAATATTCCTGTCTTTTAGTCAGTGGATACATTTATCAAGAATTTCAACGACTTAGAAGATGTGCACGTGGTAGGTAGAAAATGCTGTTAGTGTGCCTTCTAAATTATAGAAACATTTAACAGTTGAAGAGATCCTAGTGTGACGATAATGCTAGTGGTAAAATTATAGCATGGTGAATGTCATACAAGTACATCGAAGAAATCTGCACCTACAGGCGTTCTTTTTCCATCAGAACCTTGTGCTGAGAAGTCATGAGAAAATTGGATGAAGACTGTGTCATCATATTGTATAGGCAAATTCGGTAATTGAAGGGCTTTTGGCTTGGTTTTTCCAGACGGTTCTGTGCACTTAGATTTGATTTAGTCCATTGTGTGCCCTGTATATGCGATGACTCTAACTCCGACAGGTGGTCTGGGTGGCATTCGTGAGTCTGGTGCTGACACGTGGGCCATCCTGTCTCAGCCCTGGGATTCCCCAGCCCTGATAAAGCCAGGTCTCATCCACTGACGAGTAGCTTGACAAGCCTCAGGCTCGGAGCCCTAAGCCCTTCCTATATCAGCATCGGAAATCTGTTATTACCCCCAAGATTTCATCCCAGCCTATTTTAGACTATTGCAGATGATAGATGAAATGAAGAAAGGTGGAGAGAATTGTGGTGGAATGATTGTGGAAAACGTGATTACCCCAAGAAAAACTCTGTGCAACATCTGCTTTGTACACAAATTCTATCACAACCTGGGGGTCGAGCTCGGACCACCTGGATAGAAGACCAGTATGCTGGCTTTTGAGCCACAGACGCGGATAATTGAAGGGTTAAAAATTAAATATAAAGTGTGTCCCTTTTAATTATCTACAGGGTGAGTCAATCTTAAAGGATTGCTACTGTCTTCTGCCACAAATCGTCAGCTCTCGCAAATAACATTCTTGTCGTTCCACAGCACTGGCAAGTATCACTCGCATAGCTAAAGTCTGTCTGCTCATAGTTTGAGTCCAAACGTAAACATTAATCATGTGTCATTAACCCCAAGACATTCTACTCACAGAGAGAAGTAAGACACAGTTTAAATCCACGTAAAAATGGAAAACAAACTTATTGGTCTGGTGTGTACAATTTGTTTGACTTTTCTATAGCACGCAACACTGAAACTTCTAATTTGTCTTTTTTTCTAAGTTCTACAGTGCGGGAATCTGTGACAGGTTAGAATAGATTAGTTTAGGCTTTTGGTGTGCCTTGCATATGCTAATCTGTAACAGGTTCCATGTACTAAATGAAGTGAAATATGCGTTTCGCGTCATTTTTAAGTGTTCTAGCTCTTTATTTCACGTGTTAAATCACTATTAGGATACCTACACTGATCAATTTTTTCCAATTTTTAGCTATTTTATAATATGTTCTCAAGTCAACTGACTGCCTGTATAAGCTCTTCACATCCCAAAGTACCTTCTCTTTGAAGATTATACAGTTTTTTAAATTTTTTCGTCAAGAAATCTTCAGTGTTGCATGCTATAGAAAACCCAAATGTTATCTTGGTTTCAGAGCATTTGTTGAAAATCTCCCCCATTACAATCTACTGTATACACATTACACATGTTGCAACTTCATACGAAATTCTGGAGCACTTATTGGGGCTTAGTCTCACAAATATTACCGTATTAATTTGCATAATAGACACAGTTCTTTTCATAATTTTTTTAGTTTAAAAATCCAGGATGCGTATTACATGATAGGAAAAAAGTTTAGGAGAAAAAAATAATAACTGACGTCCCACGTGATAATCACAGTTGGTTTCGACATCGGACATTCAGGTGATAATGAAAATGATCGATTGTATGACTTCAAGGTCATCGATATATTGAACACTTGCGAGCAATAATAATGTAAAGTGCGTAACATACGAAATGAATACAAAAAAGTCATCGGCGTGGCTCAGTCAGTTCAGGCCCTTGCCTGCCGGTCTGAAGTTGCGCTCGGGCGCTGATTCGATCCCTGCTTGGGCTGATCACCTGGTTGGGTTTTTCCGAGGTTTTCCCCAACCATAAGGTGAATGCTAGGTAATCTATAGCGAATCCTTGGCCTCATATTGCCAAATACCATCTCGCTATCACCAATCTCATGGACATTAAATAACCTTGTAGTTTATACAGCGTCGTTAAATAACCAACTAAAAAAATACAAAAATGTAGCACAATATAACCTAAAACTGAATACAAATAAAGCAAGAACTAACGGGGCCCATAAGTTAAGTCATGCATTGACAGATCTGGAGACCAGGCAGGCTATAGTCCATTACTTGTTAGTCTAGGGAGCGGATTTTTATGAACTAAAAACTTAATATTCCAACTAGCTATAGTTATTTAAATTAGCAAGCAGTAGCCACTCTCTGGTATAAATAATGTTAGGGTTTGAAAGCATTAGCCAATTGTAGCAAATAATGCAATTCCGTGTTTGCTGTTTAATTGACGAAGTTCGCTCCGTTCTACACTATTGGTAATAGTTTCCCTTACGTAGACTTGTAGATGGTTTCAGTAGGCGATGTTTCCTTTTCAAACACAAGTTAAAATTCTGTGGTGTTCGGGTAAAGGGGGATGTCATTTTTATGTGCAGATGGAATTTTGTTCCCCAGATGAACACACAAGTTAAATAATACAAATGAGTGTGTAAAAATCAAAGAATACTAGCAGTTGATGTGTTTTATGTGTGTAGAAAATTATTTGCAGCAAAGGTCCGAAGTTTAATTTTCATTTCTCTCCGACCTCATTTTTATGACTTTTCTGCCTTTACCCAGACACCACAAAATTAATGTTTTTTTTTTAATTTTTTTAAAATTAGTTATTTAACGATGCTGGATCAGCTACTTGGTTATTTAATGTCGAGGGATGGTGATAACGATGTGGTATTTGGCAGGATGAGGCTGAGGATTCGCCATAGATTACCTGACATTCGCCTTTACAGTTGGGGAAGAACTCGGAAAAAAACCCAATCAGATAATCAGCCCAAGTAGGGATCGAACTTGTGCCCAAGCACAACTCCGGATCGGCAAGCAAGTGCATTAGCCGACTGAGGTACGCTGGTGGCTAAAATGAATGGTCTGAACCATTATTTACAAATAGCTAATACGCTTCACTAGATTCAATCTCTGATCTTTGTGATCCAGCTCTCCTCTCTTAGATTTCAGTGTTGTGAATAAGGCCTCAGGATGGTTCTAACATGCACTCAAGAATACTTCGTGTCATTTTTAACATTTAGTACATAAAAATTCTCTCCCTATTCATTAGGCCACTATGTTGTCAAAAATTTCTTGTAGGGCTTTCATTAACCTTTCCATTGAGTGCGCTGTTGCTTCATCTTGCTGAAAAAAAGCGAGATTTCTTTTCTGCTCTGTGAGAAGTGTTGCAAAATGTTGTTCACGTAATAGTCAGAATTTATTGTTTTGTAAGAATGCATGCAAGGACTTTGAAACTTTAAAAATTCCATTAATCAGCATGCTTGAAGCTCAGAAGTGCAATTAAAAATCAGAATGTTTTTCACTCTTAAAGTAAAAATTTTCACTTATCAAAGACAAGCAGAGAAGTTCTTTTGTTTTTGTTTTTCTTCAAACCCTGAATATATGCGTCGAACTATTCTTTGCACACTAATCGCGCACTATATTCCCATTCTTTGGTCATGTAGAGGAACTTCATGAGAAAAATGTGGATTTTTGATACCCCAATGCCTGTATATTCTGGATTTAGGCCTATATATAACCACTTAAGGTGGAACGAAGCTTCATCACTGAAAAAAGAAGCATTGGGGTCAGTGATTCAGCTGTGAATTGATTCTAATCTCCAGTGAGGACACCTTATAGAGATTAAATTTAAGAAATTTCAATGCGTGTTGTGATACATTTATTTCTTGTGCCAGGTGACGAACACTTTTCTTGAGTTCAACTTCATGCTCTCACGCAAATCCTCAATTGTTTGTTCTGTTAAAGCACAGTTTGTGCAACATTTCTTCTTATTGAGAACAGAACCTGTTTATCCCCACTTATTCAATAATTTAACAACACACTGGTTGTGTAGCCTCTGGAGAATGCTGCCGAAACTTGCGTGAACATCACTCAGATGACTTCTTTTTCAGTAGATATGTTTCAACGAGGTAAATACGTAACTAAACTCAGCCTCGTATCTAGATAGTGCTGCACTCATGGGCCTGAAAATATTTTGCGTCCCCCTCCCCACCAAGTAACTTTAGCAAATCTTAAGGTATGGTCTCATGTCGCTACTTTTGCTGCGCAACTTTTGTACTGCAGCTGCAAAAGTTGCGTATCATGTTCACACGTAAGCCAAAAGTAGCGCACTGCACGCTACTTTTTGTGCTGCGCAACTCGAGTGCAGCAAAAGTTGCAACTGGAGGTTGCGAGTCTATTCACACACAAGGCGCTACTTTTGCAGCCGCAGTCATGCTGCAGATTTCCATCTCCGTGTTGACATCTCAATATACATTTTGTGGTTATGTTCGCATTATTAAAAACTCATGCGAAAGCTTACTTATCTATTATTTGCTTTTCTGTCCTAACTAGTATTCAGAAATTGGCATTATTTTTACTATAAAGCTTTTAAAAACGCCTATATACTTAAATAATAACCAACAGCATATTCACGTAATCAATGTTGGCAACCCTCCTGTTTGAAACTACACTATAGAAAATTAAAAGTGAATTATATCATCAGCAAATATGCTCAGACTGTGTTGTGCATTTAATAACTGTTACAAATAATTTATTTTCATCACATCTAACATTAAAATACATCCAAACAATAAAAGTATCATTGGCACATTTGGGTGGCAACACTTGTTGCAACCGCAGCAAAAGTTTCAACAAAACCGATATCAAAAATGCTGTGGCTGCAACCCTGAGAACCCTGTTCACACGTCGCTACTTTTAAGCTGCGCGCAGCATCAAAAAGTAGTGAGTAGCAGGTTCGGCAGCCGCTACTTTTCGGGTTGTACCGTTGCTCACACGTCGCAGTATGAGAGTTGCGCAGTTTTTTGTACTGCATCGCTGCAAAAGTAGCGACGTGTGGCTGTACCTTTAGACATTTAGGTACAGGTCAGACTGTAAAAATGTGGCATGTAATATCTTATTAACATATTATGCTACTATCTAAAATAGACATCTGCAGAGTAGGAAAATATAGAAAATTTATTCTTTTTTTCTTTTCTCAAAATTTTGTAGTCTTTACGAATTTGCTGCCCATGTGGCCCATGCGTAAATACGGGCTTGGCTGTACTGTGTATCTAACCTTGGTTAAAAATAGGCCTATGTTTTTCTCAATGCAGTTTAGATAATTTTACTGAGTGGCAATGTAAAGTGCCAGCAGAATTATGTTGCTGGATTAATGCAATAATAATGAGGAAAACTAATGCATAGTGCTCTTTGCTGGCCAAGGGAACAAGAGTCCAGGAAAACCCAACGTACAAACCCAGAAACAAAATTTGGGCCCCTGAATTTTCAAGTTTTACTGAGCATGCGCAGTATGTTACAATTGAGGACCGTTTTTGCAAAACTTGCTAACTGAAAAAACTAAATTTTACAGGAGAGACAAAACACTATAGTAAGGAAGTTTTGCTGTATCTCTCACTTACAGCAGAAAGCAAGTTTTGAAAAAACGATCACAATTTGACACACTACAATGAAGAGAAATAACCCAATATTACTAAGACGCTTTGAACATCATGTAGAGGCCTGCCTTATGTTAACGAATCCATCAAAATCTCAATTTTGCAAATTTTTGCAGTTAGCAAGTTTTGCAAAAACGGTCCTCAATTGGTACTTGAAAAATTCAGGTGACCCAAATTTTGTTTCTGGATCTGTACTGCCTGTCGCACAGCAACTGTGTGTTTCTGTAAGAATTCTGTTAACTTAGGTTTGATTCACTCTGTATAATTAACAACATTTCATAGCAGTTGCTGTTCTCCACTACCATTTCATTTAATCATAACTGATACTTAAAATAATAGAGATACACACGACCATTCAGTCTGCTAAGTAAGAAATGAGGTTGCAAGTGAACGAGGTGTATTCAGTTTGTGGCCACAGTGATGACATGTCTTGGAAATGGTTGGTTTCCAGATCTATGTTTATTAATAATTTTTGTCTTGTTTCATTGTCCCCTAGTCACCCGGTATAAAAAGGTTTGTTCTAAAGTAAAAAGCAAAAGTCGTATTATCCGTGTTTTCAGTTATCCATGCACATTTGTGCAGTGATTAGCCTGGAGAGGCTATTCAAGAGTCTGTTGTAATCGAATTCTAAAGTTGAATTGTTGATTGCATGATAAGTAATGTAGTCCGAAAATGTGTAAATGATTAATGCCTTTAAGCTTATCCAGCAGTTTTAAATAATGATCCCTGGGCCAGGTTGATGGCATTTAAGTGTGCTTAAATGCGACAGGCTCATGTCAGTAGATTTACTGGCATGTAAAAGAACTCCTGCGGGACAAAATTCTGGCACATCTGGCGACACTGATATAACATCTGCAGTTGCGAGCATCGTTAAATAAAACATCACATTTAACAACATTTAAATAATGATTTTCGTAAAGAGCAAATTAATATTACAAGTGATTCCACTCTACAAAAGTTATATTAGGAACATGTGCGACAGTATTTACATCTACCAAAACTCTACAGTTTATAATTGAATTGTTACTCTTCAGAAATTGTGAAAGTGTGTTTTGTGTTCAATGTAGACACAATTTTTATCATCTTTCTTAACGTGAAATGTTTTTCTGTGTACCACTTAAGAAAAATACGTAACAAAGATTGCAGCTTTGCCCCTGATGTGAGTTGCTTCGATGCTGCCCACAATGCATTCATTAGTTAAATAACTACATTTGTTCATTCATGACCCAGGTGTTGCTTGTACAACAACATTGATCAAATGGAATGAGCAATCTACTGTTATTATGTTGGCAGACCGATCCTCATTTATTTTATATTTTGAGAGATATGCGTCACAGCTTCTCCTGAAACTACAATATTGATCAAATGGAATGTACAACCTGTACTTATTTTGTTAGTAGAGCCATCCTTTGTTATTATATGTTAAGACTGTCATTGGCGTCATATTGATATGTGAATCGTTCGACTATCAATTGCATTGTTGTCTCAAGACTAGGATTCATGGGATGAGGAAGCGATTATAAAGTAACAAGAATGCTCTGTCTTATTAAATTTAAATGTGGGGAGTGTGAAAACAGAAATAAAAAGAAATACCAAACTTTTACTTCAACTTGCAAACATCCTTACAATCCCAGCCATGTTTGCAGTGACAATCATGAACAGTATAAACATTTCTCGCAATATTATTGCAGGGATTCAATGAATTCTCTGTCACTTTTTTTTTTGTTGAATAGTACATGTTTTAATTTCTGTTTATCATGTAAATACAGTGCACTGTAAACTGAACTAAAATACGATATAAACATAAATGTCATTAGAAAGTTGATAAAGAGCTGAATTTTTACAAAGTACATGTTTAGGGTGATCGGATCCACATAGATAAAAAAGAGGACACAAAGCTTCAAAAAAAGAGGACATTGTTCGAAAAAAGAGGGCACAAAATATTTATTTAGATTTAGGCTTAGGGCTATATTATACTTTACATTACGTCATTATCTATTTTATTACAAAATATTTACAGTACAGATTTAGGCTTTTATCATACTTAAAAGTATGTTAAAATACCTATTTTATTACAAAATATGTGTGAAAAAACTTAATAATAATGATTTTATGGTTAGCTATATATATAAGTCAAAGGAACTGTAATTATTAAATTATTATTAAAATCTATTTAGGTTTACATTCACACTTTGATCTCTCGAGTTACTAGCTACCTGTGAGCAACGACCATAATAAGGAGGAGCAAAGAGAGTTATGATCGTTAGCAAAGAGTATATTCCCTCGATGTGCTGCCACCTATAGGAAAATTACTTCAAAAAGGCGTCAGATCAGATTCTTGATTTTTTTTTAAATCCGCCCCGACTCCGGACAAAGGTCTAGAAAAGAGGACGTCTGGTCACCCTATACATATTCATGAAACAGTTATTTTTTAAGTAAAACTGGCTCTATTTGAGATACATTATTCCCTTTTGATGTGATTTATAGATACAGAATATTAACAAGAGAAATATCTGTACACAGATGGAGAGACAGACAACATAGTTAAACCAAATCAAGATTTCAGGTATAACTCCCTGTAAAGTTGATTTGAATAATTTCGAGGGAAAAATTGTTCCGGAGCCAGGTATCGAACCCGGGACCTTTGGTTTAACGTACCTCGAAATTATTCATAAATAAACCATTTTGTCAATATAAGAAGAAATGTTAAAAACGCTTATTTGTGTAAAAATCGCGAAATCGATTATTTTAAGCGTTGCAGTACTTCTCTCTTATTTTCTGTAATGAAGCACAAAAAAAATTGAAACCATAAAATTAATATTATACAGTAGGCCTATATTAGAAGTAATTATAGGTCGCCAGTACCTACAGTAGAATGTGGAATATAAATGAATTTGCTTCTACAATTTTTGTTCTTTTTTTTTTTTTTTTCAGAGTCATCTAAAATGACTCGAGGAGGAATGAACCGTGGGTACCGAAATCAGAGAGGAGGTGGCGGCAGGCCATTTCGTGGAGGTGGACAGTTTGTGAACTACAAACAGAGAGGTGGAAATATTAGACCTCCACCAATAAATTTCTTTCCGCCGGGAAACTTCGGTTTCCCTCCACCAAACTTCAATTTCCCCAGGGGGTACAACAGATTTCCTGCAAGGCTTCCAATGGCTCCTAATTTCAGAATGATGAGAGGGGGAGGTAATATGCCCCACTGGCGTGGTTCATCAAAGAAACAGCAGCCATCCAAAAGGTCGAAGAGCTCTCTTACTTCGAGTTCAAACAAATCGAGATTGATGGAAAAAGATGTTGGTATTACAGAGTACATTAGTGACCATGAGGGTTTCAATGGCATCATTAAACAAAGATTTTCAGATTTTCACGTGCATGAAATCACAAGTGATGGAACCATAGCAAAGCTGACAGATCTGTCTCCACCTGTAGATGTTGGTGAGTATGTGACAAATCATACTTTATTTATTTGGTCAAATAATAAAGAATCATGTCAGCCAGTGAGGAGCTTATGGGAATTCAGCGGTGATGCCAGTATTTTTAATTTCGGAAGCTTTCTATTTGGTTGGTTGCTAATGCTCGGCATATTGTAGTTCTTCCATTTGCCTTCTTGTTTCCCAGTATCGTAATGACACATCTGTACCTGTTAAATTTTTACAGTTCTTGAGGTGTGTCATATTTAGGGACCGCATTTTTATGTAATATCAAGGTGTGAAATATGTACATATTTATGTAAAAAAAATAAGCTGAATATGTACCAAAATATGTAAAATCATTAATAGTACATTATGCAACGAGCCTATAATGAAGGTAATTAAGAAGTGAGTATGGATATTTATGAAACGAGCGCAAGCGAGTTTCATAATTTTCATACGAGCTTCTTAATTACCATTATAGGCGAGTTTCATACGACTTTTTATGCTCGACCATATTTCTAACTTGATATTATTAATTTTATTGTATCTGACCTGGTGCAATGTCCCGTATGTTGTGAAATGTGTGAAGACGCGAAAGTATTGATTTTTTCCGAGGAACAGATGTCCACATTGACCTTGCTAGGCCATAAGAACCTACAGAGATAACATTGAAATAAAATTAGACATTGAAAAACGAGATGACAAATTGAATTTATTTGAATATTATTTACAATTAACGCTAATTATTATAGTAACAGAACATAACCTTCTGTGACAGTATTGGATTTCCAGCCTCCATGACTTTTCGCTAATTCTCTTTCGATTGCATATCCGAGAATAATCGATACTTGCGATTTTATAACGGTAGAAAGCTGACCTGTCATTGGCTGAACAGTTGTAACCTAAGTCGTCATTGGCTGAAAGACCTGACCTTTAATGAGTAGGTGTACTTTAATGACATGCATTAAAGGTCTGCTACCAGGTGTATAATTACTACATTTCGGCATGGTCGAGCATAAAATATTTAATATCAGTATCTGCGCTGGTTTGTATTGTTAAGCCTAGATATTTGTAATCTGGTACAATTTTTAATTTTCTTTTCTTTATGATGCTACTGTTTCTGGCGCTCTTCCGCCGTTTCTGTGGATCATCATTTCTGTCTTGTCCACATTTATATCAAATTTATTTTTATTGCACCATTTTACCATAATGCTTATTGTTTCTTGTACTTTGTAAGGTCTTTAGACCCTACTACTATGTCGTCCGCTTATTTGTATGAGATTATTCCCTTCTTGATTTTTACAAAACAGAGTAGTTCTGTGAGAAAGGTTGCCTTTTGTTCACTCATATTTACAGTGGGCGGTATGGGGTGAGTGCCTCTTTTAGTTCCTGGAATTTAGATGTTATGTTTCGTCCCGAAATATATCCTTTCTCGAGTAGGTAAAAAGGCTTATTTCAAATTGTAAATTTCCCCAGCAGCAGTTTTATTTTTCCTTTTAAAGAAGTAAAAATTAATAAAACCCTTAAATATGTAGATTTATGTAATACCAAGCCATAATATGTAATGTGGGGTAAATATGTAAAAATATGTAGTATCAAATTTTAATATATTAATGGTAATTACAAGATTCGCAAAGATTTGTTATTTATATACGGTTAGGTTCAAAGGAATATAATATGTAATTACATAAAAATCCGGTCCCTAGTCATATCCATTATAGTATTAGCTGCTTTACATAGTAAACAATTAGAAGTAGGAAAAATATTTATTTTATACAGCTGGGCAGCCAAACAATCATGTCATGTATATAATCAAAAAAGAGTCACAGCTTTCATTCGTGGACTTTCTGGAATTAAATTTTTAATGTTTAATAAAATATTCCATTGCTTATTTACACTCTGATATATTAATTTTTCATGCATTTCTTGGATGATTTTCTTAATTATTAGTTTTGAGGACTGAAACGATGAACGTGAATTCGTAATTTGTTGATTCATTGTGCCCTTTTTCACTAAGGAATCTGCTATCTCATTACCAAGAATTCCACAGTGTGAAGGAATTCATTGCAAAACTGTTGTTTTGTGAAGAGATTGTGTTCGATACTTTGGTGAATGTCAGCAATTCTTGTTGTTGTATGTGTGTTTGCATTAATAGCTTGTATAGGTGATTTAGAATTGCTAAATATAACAGCTTTATTAAATAGGTTAATGTGATAGAAAAGCTGTTTTAATGCAGAATTCACTGCCTCAAGTTCTGCGTCAAAGTGAGTTGAATTTTGATCGAGAGATATTATAAGAACAACATAATTTGCTGTATATTTCAGCACCAGTCGTATTATTAAAGTTATTACCAATTTTGGAGCAAACGGTGTAGATGTGTACCCACTCACTTTTTGGGAATCTTTGTGTTGAAGTGCAATTTGTTTCAAACGAATACGGCTTTCATCCTGTTTTTTAATTTGTTCTATCAAGTTTATATTATAATGGATTTTTATTCTATTGACAGGATAAGGTGTGGAAGATGTAACTTTTTCATACTATATTTATCTAATGGTAGGATATATTATTTTTGTGTATATTTAACTTTTTGGTAGGCAGAACTTATACAAGGATGTATAACCCTTCTCGTGCTCCATGCTACTGGTGCTGCATCTCTTTTTCCTCCTTGTCCCTGATACTACAGTTCATGTAGGGTTTTGACCTACTGCACAATAATAAAACCATCCTTCTCTATCGACTGCTTTTATTCTCCAGTTTCTAACTCCAATCCTCCATAAATTCTCATCCACATTAATCCATTCTTCTTAGGTCTGATGTTAGTAGTTACTAAGTATGTTATACCTTATTTTATTTCAAGGAGTGCAGTTTGGTGGCTCCTTTGAACACCCACTTACAGATTTATGATTTCCTACACAAACACCTCTGACAATTCCATCCTGTCCCCTCGTCCCAACATTGCACAGTTGCCACAATCCTGGTGACCTTCGAAATTATGCAGTGAAACTGACGGGATTCTTGGAATTCGGAAAAGATGCGACAACTCTGCCTCCACGTGGATTTGACGGGAGTCTGTCAATTCTTCTGAACGAGGGTTGTGATTGGTTACTGACAGGAGAAGACAAGATTCCCGTCTCGTTAAGGAAGACATTTATTTATGACAACCAATTAGTAGGGGGCAGTAGAAGGTTTGTCGGCAAAGTCCTTTCTATGAAACTGCACTCCATGAAATAAAATAAGGTATACCTATTATAGGAATGCTGATAAAATATAAAAATCTTATTTTCGAAGTTAATGGTGATTTGAGTGCATTTATTTATGGTTAAGAAGTGGTGGTCAAACAATAAAAAGTTTATAGGTTGTAGGTCTCCGGGTTCTTGCTGTGTCGTCATAGGTTTCTAGAAGCTGACAGGTCCATTGTAGAAGCTCTTGCTCCTTTCTTGGCCAGGTGTTTGCTTTTTCTTTCCCTTTTACACCCTGATTGCCTGGCACCCACTGAGTTGTTCTGTAGCAGTTACTGCAGTATTAGAAAGCATTCCCATACCAATTTTATTTTTGCTTTGTAATTTGCTCGTCCTGAGAATTAAACTTTCATGGCCGTGTGAGTTTCATATTTATCTGTCTTTTCTCAAAGACATGACATAAACTGTATAATAACCAAACTTATGAATTTGCCTATGATAAATGTTTATTTTTAAATCCACAGAGCACAAGAGACCTGAAAGTGAAATCATTGAAATTCTGACACCAGAGGTGATGGAAAAGTTGAAGAAAATGGTGGAAACTAAAATGGGCTTCGTTGAAATCGAGGTGACATTTATAAGTAATTCATTGGTTCATTTCCATATCTTTCATTGATGTCTCGTATAGTTTGCTAACATTGTACACTTGTCGTAGGTGACTGAAAAAAGCAAGGATGATAGAAGAAAGATTCATGAAGCTGTGAAGGATGGTTTCGGAAAGGAGGTATACAGCAATACAGTAGACAGAGGGACCAAAAAGTTCATCACAATCTTCAAAACTAGAAAAGGCGGTAAATAGTATTAATAGCTGTATTTACTAGTTTGAAGTATAACCAGTAACTAGACTTCATTACTTCTTACTGCTTGTTTTCATTTCCAAGTGTGAAAACTATTCCATGGTGTCTTCTGTGAATTCCTGCAGCTGTTCTCCAGAGTTGTGGATTATTTAGGATGAGTTGGAGACAGTTTTATTGGCAGTGTTGGTCAAGCGCTTTAATTTTATTTATTTTTAGATGATTAGTGACCAGTTTCCAGTATACTATAGTTTATAATGAGTTACGAAACTTTTCTTATAAATTTAAGTGCACTAACTTTCAAGAGTTTTCGGGATTCATCATCTCTTGTAACTAACAGTTCAGATAACTTCGTATTTAATATCTTTTATCATCCATAGATGTGTCTATTAATATTTTGTTAGTGAATTTTTAGTTACTTTTGTTTGCAGAAATTTTCTGCAGTAAAATGATTGATTGGCACAAAGCTGAAGAACCTTGTGATAGTGTACATCAGGCCTGGACAAACAGCGCAGTGTTTACCGCTCGCCGAAACGGAGAGGAAGATACATCAGAATGACATAGACTTACTATAGGTAGAGGAGAGGGAAACGACCACTCAGTTATCTACTTGAGTGTAGTGTGTAGGTCTATTCGCAGTAACTGTTTCACGTTGCTTACCTACTGCTACAGTACAGTATGGAGGAATCTAAAAGACGGAACATAACATTTAACATTTAACGATTTACAGCTCGAACTTATTGACCTTCAATGTGACCTAAGGGCTAAAGATCGTTTAAATAATACTACTAGCCTGGTTGAGTTTTACAAGACTAAACATTAGCAATAATATCCACGACTACACAGGCTGGCTGTGAAAATGATTGCTATGTTTGGCTCAGCATTTATATTTGTGAGCAACTGTTTTCTATAATCAACTTTAATAAAGGCAGACTTCGAACTTCTGTAACTGATGTTTCATTATGATCAGTAGGCTACTGTTCCTTTCAGCTGCCAATAGCATAAAACCCCGTTTTGATGTACTGATAAATAAAAATATAACAAAATGATATTGTACAAGTTAAGTAGCTATAGAATTTCTATTATTTGTGTAAAATAAATGATATAGTCCAAGATAGTTTTGCAAACACTGAACGGGAATTCATTTCATAACCACTCGTAATAGTACTTCCTTTTGTGTATATTTTGTACGAGATCCCCCCTTCTTCCAGTCCACCCTTAGGCTATACAGAGCGCAGCTAATATCTGCATTCTGCTCATGAGCTGTGAGCCGGCTCGGAGAGCGCAAACCTTGTGCAGGCCTGGTGTACATGTACACTGTCATCTCAGTTTTAATATAACTATAAGAAGCTCATCTGGGAAAACAGTCTTTCAATACTGGAATACTTATTACCATATTCGCTCGTGGAACTGTTCTCACAACATGATAGTATTACTAATTGGTAAGATATCTTTGTGAATGAGAGCTATCGATTTGTTGACAATTACATTTTTTAAGATTAAGAATAAGAATGTTAAACACAAATCCACAAAATACAGGACAGTTCTGCATCCTGAAGAAGTTTATTGGGACCCAACTGCATAATAAGGGACGATCCTGTAAAATACGGAACATATTCGAACCCTACTTTTATGACAATGCTATTTATGTATTGTAGATATAACTATACACAAAAATGATTTAAAATAAATCTCAAAGCATTAATAATATTTACCACTGACTTTGTTTTCATTCAAAAACTTTCACATATTAAAATCTCTTTACAAAACAGGTTGATAATTAATGAGATTTTCATTGTAGATTGTACATAAAAATATTTAATTAGAACAATCGTCATAGCATTATAGCACTATTAATATTTACCATTTTCTTTGCATTCATTAAAAAATTTTACATCATCTTTTACATATTTGAAAAACTATTTACAAGACTAGTTGAAATTTGTAACAGTTTGTAATTCAACTTTAATAAGTTCATCAGAACTTCTGTTTCTTACATCAGTCCACTTGCTACTAATCATTGAAAAGACCGTTTCAGTATGGGTATATCGATTATGATTCAGGAACAATAGGTTTTGAATAATACATAGATTTTAGCGATAAACTGTAATGAATGAATCAATAAATAAGTGAAGAAATGCAACTTTATGAAATATGGGAGAAAACATTAGAGAGTTTTCGTACTTGTGTCGTGGATTAAACGATTAATGCCATGTTGACGTCATTGATGAAAGCACCAATCAGAACCATTCACCTCAAGTTATTTCAATAAGTGGAGCCGCTATCTTTAGGCAGATAACGTGAAGTGAACGAATTTTACTGTAGGCCTAATTCAGTGTTAAAATATGGCATATCGGTTGACATTTACCACTGTGGACAATGGATAAATGTTCAGGCCGAAGTGCAATATGGCTCAAAAAAGAACTTTTTGTTGAAGACATTGAACGGATATGTGCACCGATCCCTTACAATTCTTATCGAAATTTTACGAATGTGAACATATGTCACCACATATGTCACTATTGACGTCAACATAGCATTAACCATTTAGCAGATGACAAAAGTGTCAAATTCTCTATTATCAAATATGTGAGACAGAAGACTGCAAAAAATGAGGATAAACTTCTTCTGTATTCTCTGATTTTGGACTTTCGTGGTTATTGTGTTCAGAAGAGGAATTTTTAGTTTCCAGTTGTGTGTTTTGGGCTTAATATCTCCAACGTTTGAATTACTTGCAGGTTCCTAAGATGGATCGCGCGGGTCCATTATGCCTGACCAATCCAAACAACTGAATCTTTTTTATTAGTGTTCTTTTGGGATTGTGTTATTGTGAAGAAACCTTGTAAGGAATTTTAGTGAGCACAAGAATTTCTTTCTTTTTAATGGAAGTTGTTTATTCCAACAGAATAAATGATTCTTAGGTTTTGGAAAATATTACCCTAAAGCTAATTATACTGTTCTGTAAAATATATTATTAAGAAGTTCGTGCATATGTATTGAAACATTCCTATTACACAGTGATGCAAGATCGTCGATCTCGTTGGCCAGCGGATAGAGGTGGAGTGTACGTTCACTTTGTTCTACACAAGGAGAATATGGATACACAGGAAACTGTGAATTATCTCGCAGGAAAACTGGGGTAAGAATATTTTAGGTTGTAATTCTCTCTTTGTTATTTTCTATGGATTATAGTTTTGATTTTAGTTATAGTCTTTGAAATTGATTCTTTCTCAAATACCCCACACACTTTTTTTAGAAATATACAAGTAAAGAATATGGATGTGTGGCTTATTCAAAATGAAGTTGGCAGCATTGACCAATTTTCCTCCCTTGCATATCCTAAGATGGTTACACATGTCATCATCTTCCTGTACGGGTATTTCAGTTCTTAACATTGTTAAATGGCGTTTGGATTGGCACTAAATGTGTCAGAATCAAGTTCAAGTGTAATAAGTGTATAATTTGTGTGTCTTATCGAAGATATGGAAGAACATGGAAATCTTGATCTGTGGTATCAATGTTATTATTATTGTATCTCCAATGGGGGGTAGCCCTATTTTACATATGTATGCTAGGACTATAGTTTTACGCAAAAAATAGGCCTAAGCATAAAACAAATTGAAAAGAAAAATAAATTAGCTTACACAATGGAAATAAAACATAAACAATCCGTAATTTAAACATTGCGATTGCAAATCAAACATCAATTGAGACATACAGAAAACAGTTACAACACATAAACATAACATTTCTTATAGCAGTACTCTATAACACAATTAAGCAACTTTCCCTAACATACATCATAAATTAATACACAATAGTCACACAAACACAATCAAGCATCCCACAACTATGACTCACATACACAACAAATCAAGTATCCTCTACAACACATACACTTCAACATGATAACCATACTTTTAAAAGTTACAAATTTGGCTCCAAAAGAATAAATGGGACACTGTTACTGAATACTGTTATTTTCTACAAGGTCTTAAATACATCTGTAATAAATCTGTGAAATTCATTTTTGCAACATTGCTTCAGAAGAACTTTTGTAATTGGTGGTGATAAAGTTGTATCACACATGCTAAAATGGGTTTCTAGCCGGTATCTCTTGCGTTCTTGTAGCGGGCACTCAAATAACAGGTGGTCGACTGTTTGTGTGGGGTGTTCACAGGGACATGAAGAGCCATTTGGGTTGTCAGTTTTGAAACGTTCAAAATATGAATTAAATTTTCCATGTCCAGTCATGAATTGCGTGGATATGTATGATGGTTCATAATTCTGTACGGTTAGTCTATCTTTAACTATGGGAAAATATAGTGATTTTGTGATTTGGCCATTTGTACTATTTAACCACATTGCATTCCATTCATTTAAGATGTCCACCTTCAAATGTTGCCAATTAAGCTAGATAACTGGCATGTGTGCAGTGCATGTGCATAGGATGAGTTTGAAGTGTGTCCTGTTCCAGGATAAAATTTATTTATTGTGAACGGAACTGAATTTTTGTTTAATTGTTTTTAATTTGTCGTGAATATATTTGTTGAAAGTTTTATTTTTTTTTATATTTATTTATTCTTCATAAAGCTGGTGGAACATGACTACGTGGAACCGATCTGTACAGGAATTCTCTGTACGTCATCTACAAAAAATAATTTTTAATTAAAATATCTTGAAAACTTGTTGCATAAATTTAAATGCAAATTAAAATTTTTACTTATTTATTAATGAATCTGATTGTCGTCAGTCTTATTTTAGCTGTAAAATTAAAATAACAGAACATGGAAATGTTGAAAATTGGTTGAAATAAGAGGGAAAATTTGGATTCTCTCAAAGGAAGTAGCTGCATTTTGAATAATATTGTTGTTTTCTAATGCCAGGCGTTTGACAATAAAGTCATTTGACCTCTTGCAATCCAATATTTTTCAAAGATATTATCATGGTCAGCCACTGAAGCACAGATTTTGAGGTGTTTCGAATCCATTCCTTGATTTGAATTGCACAATGAGCAGTTAGGGGACTGATATATTCCAATTCTGTGCAGGTGTTTGGCCAAACAATCATGGCCTGTTGCCAATCTAAATGCAGCTACAGACGATTTGCGTGGTAAATCGGGAATTAACTGTGGATTATGATGCAGAGAGTTCCATTTTTGCCTTGAGATTGTGTTATCAAATTTTGTTTGTTGAAGTCTAAGTATGTAGATTTAATAAATCTTTTCACAGAGTAATACGTAGATTTAGTAACAGGTCTGTAAGTAGCAGTGCTGCCCTTCTTTGTTAAAGCATCCGCATTCTCATTTCCCAGGATTCCACAATGGGATGGTATCCATTGGAATACAATTCTTTTATTGAATGTTATTAATTGGAGAGCATATTAGTTATTTCTGTTGTTTGAGATGAAGGTGTGTGTTTAGAGACTATTGATAGAATAGCTGCTTTGGAATCTGACAGTATAACTGCATTTTTAAATTTATTGATGTGGCATAGAAGATTCCTGAGACTTTCACTTATTGCAATGATTTTTCCATAAAACTTATTGTTCCATATCTAAGATATCATTTTGAATAATTAAATTATGCATTTGAATCCATGTTAGAAAATTGAAAATTATTTTAATACATTGAAGAAAGATAGGGGTTTCTGTGTATTAATTTGCAACTGTATCAGCTATGTACACCGAGGAAAAAAAAAGAAGTTATATGGTCAATTTTTCAGTGCTTGAAGTTGCACCTAAGCCTTAAATCATACAGCACAATGTAATATAAAGTCTGCTGTTCATGATATAGACCAAGAGTGGTACTACAGCAGCTAATCTTGGTAGTTTTTGTACAATTCATACATACTTCATAGTGGCGATGTTTTACAAGGAATGCTTTCACACAGTATAACGTAAATTTTCTTAATGAAATTTTGATGATATTGTGTAAATGTTTAGAGAAACTTTTATGACTTATATAACATTGTTTATTTAACACAGAGTGAAGCCAAACTTCATAACATATGCAGGAACCAAGGACCGCCGAGCAATGACAAGTCAGATGATGAGTGTTTTTAAGATTGACCCAGCTAAATTAGCGAAGTTGAGTAAGGAATTGAGAGGTGTAAAGTTGGGAAATTATTCTTACAAGCCAACTTGTTTGAAGTTGGGAGACCTCAAGGGAAATAGATTCAAGATTTCTTTGCGGTAAGTACCTCTGTATAAATTTAGAAGTTTTTTTTTTTTTTTTTTTTAGTGGGTTATTTTATGATGCTTTATCAACATCTCAGGTTATTTAGCGTCTGAATGAGATGAAGGTGATAATGCCGGTGAAATGACTCCGAGGTCCAACATTTGCTCATATTGGGTTGAGGGAAAACCCCGGAAAAAACCTCAACCAGGTAACTTGCCCCGACCGGGAATCGAACCCGGGCCATCTGGTTTCGCAGCGAGACGCGCTGACCGTTACTCCACAGATGTGGACAATTTGAAAGTGCTCATAAGTGGATGGGCACACAAGGTATCCGATTGTATGTTATAGAGTATGGGCCAAAAGTCCCCTCCCATAGGAAAATACTTATAAAGATTGGATGTGTTTGCCACTGAGTTCAAAACAGGTCTGCATGTAGTAGTGGACTTTCGTATGAACCCTCACTAGGATTTTCTTGGGTATACTAGTGGCGATTAATTTTCCCCATTCACAGTAAATATCGCTTCATCACTGAATGGAATATCTGCAGCAGATTTGCTGTCCAGACAATCCAAAACTCAGTGTCGCACATTTCCATCCGTTGGTCGGATCATCTACAACCAGCTGATGCATCTGCTGAAGTTTGTACAGATGAAATTTCTCAGCCTTCAAGAGCTGCCACATCTTCGTTCACAGAACATTTAATTCCTGGGAAGACCATAACAGTGATTTTTCTAGGATTGCCATCACTTTTCCAAACACAAGTTCCTATGCCTCAGCTGATGTAGAAGGCCATCCAAAATGCTGTGTATCGAGAATGCTTCCAGTGTTTGTGAATTTAGTCACAGTACTTTCACTGTTTTATGATGCAGTTTTGATCCAGGATGTCACCTCTTAAACTCTTCTGCCACTTGCCGCATCGACCATCCTTCCCTTCTGCACAACAGTGTCACTTCCATTCATTCATCCTGACAGCGTAATAATCACAGATAATCATTGTCAACCTACAAGGAGAGAATTGGGAAGTGGACAGACAGAATAAGAAATGAAGCTGTGTTGGAAAGAGTGGGTGAAGAAAGAATGATGCTGAAAGTGATCATGAAGAGGAGAAGGAATTGGTTGGGTCACTGCCTGAGAAGAAACTGCCTACTGATGGATGCATTGGAAGGAATGGTGAATGGGAGAAGAGTTAGGGACAGAGAAAGATATCAGATAATGGACAACATTAAGATATATGGATCATATGAGGAGACAAAAAGGAAGACAGAAAATTGGAAAGATTGGAGAATGCTGGGTTTGTAGTGAAAGACCTGTCCTTGGGCAGAACACTAAATGAAATCAAATGAATTTCACTTGAACCATTAGACTTTGGACATAGTTATATCAGGTTAAGTCGATGTAGATTAACCCAAACTACATTATCCTGAAATATTTTATATTCCTCATGAAGTCATGAGATACCCTGTATAAGTAAAAAAGAAATTTTTGCTTTGTTATGACAATGAATTTGATGTAGATGTTACATAGACGGGTTTCCCATCCATGAGAAGTGTTCTGTTGCATTTGTGAATAAGTGACAACCATCTTTCTTGTTCATTATGAAAAATGAAAAATTATATAGGAAAAATGTATTTTGTTGCTAGGAATGTGACGGGGACAGACGAACAGATAGACCAAGCTATGAACAACCTGAAGGAGAAGGGATTCATAAACTACTACGGTTTGCAAAGGTTCGGGAGTTCATCATCTGTTCCAACACCAGAAGTAGGAAGGGCTTTGTTGTTGGGAGAGTGGAAGGAGGTAAGTATATTTCTTACATTGAAAGTTCTTGAGATTCTCTTTGTCAATTTATTTTGTTGTTTTGAGAGGAAAAGATGGAGGGGAGAGGGGAAAAAGAAGTCAGGGAGAAGAGAGAGAGAGGGGTGCATGCGTGCGTCACACAGAACGACTTATTCCCCATGAAACATTTATGGCTTGGCGATAGAGCTCTTTCTTCTCATTCCAAAGACTGGACTTCGAATTTATGTAAAACACATGCGTGTTCTGAGTGTCTCTGAACAGCGACTTATGTTTATGTCAAAGGGTGTACAGTGGTTTAAATAAATCATATCTCCTACTCTATTTCCAACTAAAGATTGAAGTAGACGTAAACAAAACCGAAATGTATTACTCCGCAATCGCAAGCTAGCTACCAAAGCAGCCACCAGGGCGCATTATTTTCAGCAAGTGAGCACACAGGGCAGCTACCGTCTGATAT
This sequence comes from Periplaneta americana, assembly GCF_040183065.1. Taxonomy (NCBI): domain Eukaryota; kingdom Metazoa; phylum Arthropoda; class Insecta; order Blattodea; family Blattidae; genus Periplaneta; species Periplaneta americana. Next base: position 22,099,259 of record NC_091132.1, on the reverse strand, counting down.
ATTGCAGACATTTCAACACATTCATTGAGCTCACAGAGGGTTAATATTTATTATTTCTCTACTGGGAATAGTGGATTTTCATTTTCTGTAGATTCGTGATTAAATGTTATTCTTTGAAGAGTGGAGAATTTCTTTAATTCTACAGAAATTTATTTGAGGTTGACAACACTGAATCTCGCACTGTGTTATACCAGCCGTGCTGATGTGCTCTGTGAAGCTGCAGGTCACCTTGGGAGGGATTTAATGCCTATTACGCATGCGTGTTGCCATAATACATGTTACAATGATTTAACACGCAATGTCTGAAACTACTAATATAAACATGTTGTTTAAATTGTAAGAAAGTGTTCTTATAAGCATGTTTAATTCACTCGTATTCCATTTATATTATACATTTTATTATTTTAGAAGGGACTATTTTAATATGAGGAAGAAGATGACAAGCATGAGTTTGGAGGCGTTGTGCATCCATTAGCCAATCAGGAACCATTATGCCACGTGCATTTATTTACATTTACTTCAATCTTTAGCTGGAAAGAGAGTACATAGTCTGGTAATTTTAAGTTATTTAAATGACATCCGAAAATAACTTTCTCAAAATTTTAAATTTCTGGCTATATTTGTTTATGTTGCTGCATTAACTTGTTAAACTTAAATATGCGATTTATGGGTTATGCTTACCTCATCTGATTTTATTATTACCGAATTAAGTTATATGACGTTTTTGTTTCAGGCAATTGAATTGATTTTGAAACCAAGAAACACTGATGAACCTTGGGCAATAAAGAGGGCCCGTAAACACTGGTGGGTAACAAAAGATGCCAGGAAAGCAGCCAAAATGCTACGAAAGAATTTCATGAACATTATTGAATCAAAACTGTTGTATGGCTTGAGCAGACATGCCCCTGATGACTATGTTGGTGCCCTTCAGAACGTAAGTTGATGTTTTTTTTTTTTTCTTTTTTTTTAAGAAAAGCAATGAAGATATTTCAGCCCAATGCTCAGTAAAATAGGTGAAATACTTCTCATACATTGTTCTCATACTTCTCATACACACATGGCGAAATATATTTTCCAGAACCATAATACAATATAAAAAAAATTCTGAGCCAACCTTTCGAAAAAGAGCAAAAATGGAGCAACTTCACACATTAGTCAAATTGAAACAGGAACTCTTAAGACACAGGCTGTTAAAATGCTCAATACAGAATTTCGTAAGAAATCACAATAACTCTGCTTTGTCAAAATATTAACAACCTAAATCTCTGGAAACTAATGCCAGATTATGCTGGAGATATTGCGAAATCATTTCCGTGCTTAGAAATGGAAACACATAACTAGAGACAAGGATTGAGTTACTTACTTACTGGCTTTTAAGGAACCCGGAGGTTCATTGCCACCTTCATATAAGCCTGCCATTGGTCCCTATCCTGAGCAACATTAATCCAGTCTCTATCATCATATCCAACCTCCCTCAAATCCATTTTAATATTATCCTCCCATCTACGTCTCGGCCTCCCCAAAGGTCTTATTTCCTCCGGCCTCCCAACCAACACTCTATATGCATTTCTGAATTTGCCCATACGTGTTATATGCCCTGCCCATCTCAAACGTCTGTATTTAATATTCCTAACTATGTCAGGTGAAGAAAACAATGCGTGCAGTTCTGTGTTGTGTAACTTTCTCCATTCTCCTGTAACTTCATCCCTCTTAGCCCCAAATATTTTCCTAAGCACCTTATTCTCAAACACCACCCTTAACCTATGTTCCTCTCTGAAAGTGAGAGTCCAAGTTTCACAACCATAAAGAACAACCGATAATATAACTGTTTTATAAATTCTAACTTTCAGATTTTTTGACGACAGACTGCATAACAAAAGCTTCTCAACCGAATAATAACACGCATTTCCCATATTTATTATGCTTTTAATTTTCTCCCGAGTGTCATTTATATTTGTTACTGTTTCTGCAAGATATTTGAATTTTTCCACCTCTTCAAAGCATAAATTTCCAATTTTTATATTTCCATTTCGTACAATATTCTCGTCACGAGACATAATCATATACTTTGTCTTTTCGGGATTTACTTCCAAACCTATTTCTTTACTTGCTTCAAGTAAAATTCCCGTATTTTCCCTAAATGTTTGTGGACTTTCTCATAACATATTCACGTCATCCGCATAGACTAGCAGCTGATGTAACTGAGTAACAGCTGAGTTACTATAGGGTTATGAAACACAATGCATTTTATTAAATTTTCTGTTTATTAGGAAAATGAACTAGAAATATTGTATAAATGCTGAAGCATTTTGTTTGTGGTGCAGTGAATTTCTGCTTATAATTGATCTCTTATATACATACAGAATGATTCAGGAGGAATAGTAAATATTTAGAATGATGGTATGAACTATTCTGAGTAAGAAAGTCATGTAAACTTGTGACCAATTTTCAATGACTGTGGAGATAAGACATATTGAATGTTATGCATAAACATTACAGATGATAAGAAGGAAAGTTAAATGACTTATGGCTGGTTTCTGGAACATCAGATATCTATTCGATAGCCCTGTTTGTTTGAAATGTTTCTGAAATGTCGGATCGCAGTTATTGATTACATAAACCTCATAACTTATCTGAAGCTATATGTCCAGGTAACTCCTTATGTATTTGATAAATATTCAATATGGCAACTGAACAACTGATATTCGAGTCAGAAAATCTTGATGTCACATAAATTGATGATGTCCAAGGAAATACAACTTCAAGGATTATAATTATACATACTTTAGTTAATGAGTAACATCACATTCTTTATATTTATGTTGGACAGTGACAATAATTATATAAAACTAATCATAATTTCAGTAACATTGAAGAATAATGTCTGATAACAATAATCATGTTATATTCTTCGATGATATGTTAAGGGTTTGTCTAAAAATGAGCTAAGTTTGACTTTTAGATATACAAACAAATCATTATCTATCCAAAAACCCTCCCGAGTTGGTTTCAGTTTTTAAATATTTTAGCTTTTGAATTTGTATTCCCATCGTTATAACTAGGGAGAGGATTTTTATGTGCTAAAAAAATTTAAATATATTTATTTTTTATGTGCTAAAAGTACGAAAATATTTGCTAAAAATAAAAAAAAATATTTATTTTAAATTTGACAAAAATACCTTACTTAGCTTGAAAAAAAAATGTTACTAGGTACTTACCAACCACACTTGAGTGCTAGTAGTTGGCCGAAAATTGCAGTGAACAACAAAGGTCATCTCCAAATTCTCCATCACAAATGCATGCCGATTATCTCTGAACAAACTGTGAAAACGATCTTTCCACATCACAGGACGTCAGACGTGCATATTTAAAGAGAGGAATCTCACAAACACATACACTGTCAATTTCACCTACAGGCACATCCTCCAATACTTTAGCAACTTTACACATTTTTTTATAGCCACTGTTTTTTCCAAACACATTCTGGAATTTGTCCCTTAGTAATTGTGCTTCTGAACCTGGTAGCGAGTCTAGTTTAATTTCCACGGCACGCACCTCCCTGTTTCAGACAACAGGTTTTTGGATGTTTCGAGTTTTTTTATGGTGTCACACAAAAACTTATATTTGCTAATAGGAAAGCCAAATCGTTTTTTAAACAATCATCTTTCAGTATATCTTGAAGGATATCGATTGACCAAGCCCGATAACAGGGAATCACAACAAGATATACTCAATATACATGAGCGATTTATTTAAATTAAATAATGTTCATACCCGAGCTCTTATCTGTTGTGTTTCACAAACAAAGCGTGGAATGAAATCATCTTCAGCAACAATAAACATTCCTAATTATGTGTTACAAGATCTCTCCTCCTTGTCCATGTTAATTTATTCTCTAATAATAACGTTGATATGCTGCCTAGCAGTTCTCAGAACTTGAGGCGATACTATTACAAAAATGGATCACGGATACACCACGGAGTGCTTAGAAACACGAAGCAATCAAGAATTCCTAAAAGAGATAACGTACTTCTGAGTGATATAATTGATTTAGTTTTAAAATATTTAAAAGTTCTTGTAAAAAAAATTATTTAAGTAAAAAATTTGTAAGATTTATGTGTTTATAATAGATTTCCTGAAAATATGTATTTACATAATTTTTTGTGAAAATTCTTTCTTTCTAGCTTTCTTTCTTCCTTTCTTCTTTTCTTAATTTCCTTCTTTCTTCAATAAATAAATAAACGTTTTTATGTGAAATAAAATTCGGGTTTTAAACTTGAAACTTCATGTTCGGTCGGAATTTTTAATTTTGTTAATTGTGTTTTATCACACGCAAAAAGAATATTTAATTACATAGGAATCCGCTCCATACTTATAACAATATAAGAGATAACATAACCCTAAGAGATAGATCAAGCACTTGCATTTCACTTTTTTTTTTTTTTTTTTTTTTGTCTTCTAGTTCTTTTATTTCCTTTTGGCACTGTTTTATTGTATAATTCATATATTTTTGTCAAATCTCTTTATTTTATTATCGTCAAATCTGATGATATCCTGTAAATACATACAAACTTAAACAGCATGAATAGACGATAGTCTTCTCCTAATAATAATGATTGGAATATAAGAAGAGGAAAGTCAAGTTGTGGGAAAAATATTTCTGTAACTAAATTCTTTAAAAAATCGTAGAAATTTCTTCCATCTTTGCTTGTAATTTTAACAGTGAGTAGTTACATATAATCAGTGTTGGTATTACTCTAATTTATGAAAGGCCTTAAAGGAACTGTGTTGAAGACAATAGATACCTGTATCATCAATGATGAATATTATATTTTGGCCTTGACCAGCCTCATGGTCTAATGGTCAGAGCTTCTGGCTATAGTTCATGAGGTCCCGGGTTCGATTCCCGGTTAGAGCACAGGAATTTTTCCTGTGTTCGTCCATGGTCTGGAATTTAGGTTAAGTTTAGATTTAAGACCTCTCCTGGCACCACATTATCATAATCATCCTATCACATCATCGGGGTAATGTAACTCCGCCTTCCAGGCACCCCAACCTCAGAAGTGGGTTACAACTAAGCCACGGCCAGGAGAGAAGACCAGAAATGTCGAAAAGATAACCTGGTGGCATTGGATTAAAAAAAAAAAATATTTTGGCCTTGAGAAGTTAAAAAGTAGATAAATTTCTATATCAACTATAATAAATGTAATATTTTGTAGCTAAATTGAATTTCAAATTCACTAACTTTGCAAGACTGCTCAAATCAAACTGGAAACACCATTTAGCGGCCAAATTTAAAGTGTGTTATCGAATGGATAGCTATTGGATAGATAGATCTGCTTTCAGAAATGGGCACAGACTTCTATTCCATAAAGTTATAGAACAGATAGCCTTACATCCACTCTCATAAAAATCAACTAGAGTAAGATCTGGAGACCTTGGTGGCCAATGTAAGTGACTACTGCAGCTGATCCATTCTTCAGGGAATGTAAGATTTAGATGATGTTTTTTTTTACCTGATGGCTAAAATGTACAGGGGCTCCGTCATTCTGGAAGAACATGCCCATCTTTGTAGATGTTTCTGTACACACATTATGAACAGTTCTACCTTCAGACGTTCTCAGAAGAGCAACACATACTATTCCTATTTATAATGCTTGTTATGCTTAACATTCAAACTGCTGTATCTCCACACTCGTTGAAAATTAGACACATGATTATATGAAGTTTTTTTTTTTTTTTTAACTAACTAAGAATTGTGCATATTACCACCTTCTAAAATATTTAATATTTCTCCTGAAACATTCTATATACATTGAGGTTTTTACACAAAATTCAGAATTGTTATGAAAATAGACTGTATAAACTAATTTACTTTTATGTGTTTCTGCAAATAAAAATATATATTATTTTAATGTACCGAAGTACATATGATATTTCCTCTTTCATCGTATGATGACACAGAATATCTGCATGGAAATATCATATGTACTTCGGTACATTAAAATAATATATATGATATGCATAAATCACTTTGTGATTTAAGACGGCGCTTATTCCGTCGGATCCCGGCCAACTAGTCACTCATAACGAGTGCACCTCAGCACACGTGTGGACTTCGGTCCTACGTTCATAGACATCTATGACGTAGTGCAGAGGGCGGCCACTAGAGGGAACCCAAGAGTTGGAGCTTAATCTGAGACAATTCTGTCCGACGCCGGGGTGGTATCCAGTGTGGCTTAGTGGATAAAGCATCAGCGCGTAGAGCTGAAAACCCGGGTTCAAATCCCGGCGCCGGAGAGAATTTTTCTCCGTTCCATTACTCTTTCATCACAAAATAAAAATATGTTTTGAGATTCTGAGTGACATTTTCATTGTTAGTGATTTTGGAAATAGATTTTGGCATGGTGTCTGCTCAGAACTCGAGATAACAATTTTTCTGTATGTATGACAGAGTGTATGTGCGTGCATGTGTGTAAGTTCTGTAGAATTAAGAATATTTAACAAATGTTTAGAAATATTAATTGTTAATTATAATTTGTTTAGATTCCACGAAACACACGACTGCTGTACTTGCATTCATACCAAAGTTTGGTATGGAACAAGATAGTGTCTCGCAGAATAAAGGAATTTGGCTTGAAGCCCATAGTTGGAGATTTGATATTTGTAGATGACGAGGACTATCAAGAAGTGGTCGATCAAGAAGGTTCTGTTATAGTATCAGACGAATTCCCAAAGAGACCGAGAAAGAAGGCAAAGAAGGCTGCAGCACTCGCTGCAAAAGAAGCAGCAAATGCTCAGAAAACAAACAACTCTGACGAAAACAGTGCAAACAATATCGATGGGAAAGATGCGGATGGTAGTGTAGAAAAAGAAACAGATGAAACCTCAAAACCAGAAGCTGAACAGCCTGCAGCAAAAGATGCTGCAGATAGTTCTGAAAATACTGCTGCAGGTGATAGTGAAGTCAAAGAAGAAGAGGAAGAAGAAGAAGAAGCAGAAAAGACGACACAGAAGGAGGAGGACGGTGCTGCCACCAAACCTGCAGAGAGCAGTGTTGAGGAGAACACAGGGGAAAGCACAACAGAAGAGAACACAGAAGGAAATACAGATGGAGCCAAATCGACCTTGCTGCTTGATTACAACCAGAAGACCCCTGCTGTCAGGGCCGTCACCGAAGAGGATTTGCCCAATGTAAAAATAGAAGATATAGTATTACCTCTCCCGGGACACAATGTCATCTACCCAAACAATGTGATTAAAGAATGGTATGAAGAATTACTGGCTGTTGATGGACTCTCATTTTCTGCAATGAAGCAGAATGTCAGGTATGAGACACTTCATTTCGTTGTGAATAAGTTAAAAATATAAGTAGAGTTCGTATTTATTTTTATTTTCTTGGGTTATTTTACGACGCTGTATCAACAACCTCAAAAAACCTCAACCAGGTAACTTGCCCCGGCTGGGATTCGAATCCGGGCCACCTAATTTCGCGTCCAGACACGCTGACCGTTACTCCACAGGTGTGGACTAGAGTTTGTAACACCTTTGTGGTAGTGTATTAAGAGGTTAACAATAGCATCATCATTAAAGTATACCAATTGTGAAGTTCTGAATTTCTCTTGTGAAACTACTAATTTCACAATTTGGAACATCTGGCCGACATGTACGGCTGACCACTAGGATGCAGAATACAAAGCAGAGGTTAACTTAAAATAAAGTAAAATTTGATTTGCGGAGAGAATACAAAACAATGATAAACTTAAAAATAAAGTACAATTTGATTTCGGAGTCGACCTGGTTGGTGAGTTGGTATAGAGCTGGCTTTCTATGCCCAAGGTTGCGGGTTCGATCCCGGGCCAGGTCGATGGCATTTAAGTGTGCTTAAATGCGACAGGCTCTTGTCAGTAGATTTACTGGCATGTAAAAGAACTCCTGCGGGACAAAATTCTGGTACATCTGGCGATGCTGATATAACCTCTGCAGTTGCGAGCATCGTTAAATAAAACATGACATTTTTTAACATTTGATTTCAGAGAAACATGAGATAAAAGTACAACGAAAAATAATTGAAATGAAGTAAGTACAGCTCGACCAAGTTAAGTCTGCGAGCCGAGGGGGGAAGTTGGAGACAGTTCTGTAGTGAAAGGAGGCGGTAACAAAAGGAGACCAGTGCAGTCTCATATGAAGCAAAGTTTTTCTATTGCGCTTCAGTTCATAGAGCGGTAACAATTTAAGATGCTTTGAAATAGACTGTACTTCTACTTCTGCCTGACAGTGAGGTTTGGCATTTTGATTGGCAAGCGTGGGCGTAGGAGAGAAAGTTGCATGAGGGGGGAGGCAGCGTAACTGTTGCCTTTATCTGAAGACAAGGACAAAAAAAAATGCGTGCGTTCCGTAGTGTATTTTAAATGATGTGCACACGTTGAAATCTGAGCGTCAAGTGATCTATGTGGCAACTGTGTTTTGCCTCTACATTCCATCCCGATATCCCCATTCGCAGACTTGACTTGGACAAGCTGTAATATTATGTAGTGTTATAAAAGTGATTGTATAAAATGGACAATGAATCTCTCAATAACTTTTGACAAATTTTGTTAATGTCCTCATTAGAAAATTTAAGAGAAAGGAGAATGATCTTGGTTAACTTAAATGAAGTTCCCCTGGCACTTGAAAGAAGTTCTTTCACTTCCCATGTATTAATATTCATTTTGTATCTCTCACTAAAGTGAGAAATACATGAATTGTAAATAGAGACTTCTTTTCGTTGTTAACATTACTGACTTGTTGATTTGCAGACAATATTCAGTGAGTGGTACCTACAGACGCATGATTGTTCGACCTGAGAATCTTACCTGGAAGATGATGCACTATTCCAGTCTGACATCTACACTAATAAGATCTGATTTAGAGGAGTTGAAGAATGTTCCAGAGCCTAAGGATGACTCAGGTGAGCCTTAAAAAAGAACTTGGACGTTAGTAATGAAATCTCCATGTTGGGATGAAACAAATTTTGAACTTTGTAATATTTGTCACATGCTACCTAATCTGAACAGTAACAATGAATGGAAATTAAATTCTCGTAGATATGGATGTCTATTCAGAAATTGAAAGCTGCACAAAACACACGAAAGTTCATGTGGCTGATTTCTCAATCTTAATACACATGTTACGGAGGTAGATAAAGCTCCAACTTTTTCAGGGATCAGCCTTTTTCTGTCGGGAGTCGCCACTTCTTTCTAGGGCTGCTTTTGTTAACATATTAGTCGTAGCCAGTGGCGAAGGTAAGGTAGAAGTACTGGACAGGCTGAAAAAATCTTCTTACCTTATCCTTTTTTTATACAGCAGATGTTTCTCGGCTTTTCTATCAAAATTTTTGTGACAGACCCCACAAGATGATGATGACCACTCATTTTCGCCCCCAAACAGAATACAGGTAATATAACTTACTTGTCTCATAGCACCCTGTTAGCCAAGGATATTTCTTATACCATGAAAATTGAAATTTTCTGTTTTGTCTTCTTCCATCCATTATTTTAATATGTAAATGTAGTATCGATCTCTTATCTTTGTAAGCTCATTTTGTTTCATACTCCCAACTTGAAAAAGGTTTCTCTTTTAATTCTACAAATAATGACCTCAATGTTCTTTCAATATGAGCCATTTTACAGAAAATTAGTATGTACAGTCCTCGTCACTGTTTTTGGTGTGTGAAATAAGTAATGGGAACGTTAAGCGCAAGTGTTTCACATTTACCATGGTCAGTCTGACAACTATGTTTGGCAAATGGCTGGTGTGACATGTATAGGAAGTGGTACCATTCTCAGCTGCACTAGCAACATGCTCACAAACTGAGCACTATATATCTACGACACATGCCAAAAACGCTGGCGCCAGCTGTAACACATACACATGCACTTTTGACTGAACTAACACTCAACAATGCAGTGCATTCACAGAACACCAATATAGCGCGGTGTATTATATCACAATGTTGAGGCTAGCCACACCTTCTACTACTAAGTTGTAGCGAATCGATACCCCCTCCTCCTCAGCCTTCCCTCAAGCTTGCGAGTGCCGCTGCTTGTGTGTGAGATCGTCGCTCCTCGCTACAAAGGCTTCTGCCACAGGCCTCTCACAGTGAAATGACTATACCAACAGTGAATTTAATATATGGAATGAATGGAGTGAAACCAAGTGTTGCGATACATTGTTATTACGAACTTGTACTGTTACTAGATATAATAACTCAAATTAAGAGGTTTGCCACTTCGTAGTGACATAAGTTAGAGTCTTAAACAAAGTTGAACTCGATAAAAAAAATGTAGGTACTACATAAAGTTTTTTGGCACTAGGGTGACCTGGCAATCAGGATTTGTCTACCCCAACACATGTAATACTCAACAGTGTCGTAGTATCTCCAGTCACTGCTCTGTAGTAGTGAGCTTCAGAAGGGTTATTATGATCCACTGGCAAAGCTTCTCTAGCTTCCTATGAGGGTCACGCTAAAGGTGATGCACCATGATTTTTTTAAAAGTCACCATTCATTATACAGCATTGCTACTTCCTCTAATAGGAGAGGATGGTTTTAATATGGAGGAAAACCAGTGAATTTTCAAAAACTTTTTTTTTTTTTTTTGCTTTAAAAATATACTTTGATGTATGAAAAATATATTACGTAAAATTTAACGCACATATATACCCTTAACTGTTGCTGTAATGTTTTTAAAGCTCTGGTGCACAGGGTTTTCATGAAGAAAGGATGGTTAATATGGTGGGAAATCATTAAATTAAAAAAAAATTGCTTTAAAATCTTTGATATGTGGAAAATATATTACATAAAATTTAATGCGCATTTTATGTCCTAGTTCAGGCATTCTCAACCTGGTGCCCACAAGCACCATGGTGCTCATGCGAGTTAAAATGTGCACACGAGCACTAATGTTCCTGAGGTCCTGTTTTCAATTCAAACTTTGTAGTACATGCCGGAACAAATAGTGTTCCTATCTATCCATTATAATATGTTAGAGACTTGATAGGCCTTCTCGTATTTCATGGTGTATAACCAAATACCTTACTATAATAATACCGGACAGCTAGCAGTTTTACGTGCGAACGACGATGGTGCTGCTACCTACCTGCCGGGATGGAGATACAAGCTGTAATCAATCAACTGCAATGTATATTGTTGCTGGGCTAGTTAATTTGTTAATAGTTTTATGAATTAGTACTAGTGTTAAATGTGCTGTTTATAATTGTGACAATTGCAGCATTACAAATTGCTCCAAATCGTACTTTCGATTTCCGACAGTTCATAAAACGTAAGTCAACAACATTCTTTAGTAGGCCTAATTCCTTCGTCTTTGTGTTGGTAGAAAAATACAAATTAGTTTTTTTATTTAGACCTAATAAATAAATAGAAGTTAAAATGTATTGGATTTTAAGGTTTTATCAAATTAAGTTTTATTGTTGTCCACATGCCTTTACTAATTATTACAAGCATCAGATTACTATCAATTTTATCTTTGCAGTTGTCAGCAATGCGTATATAAAACATTACTGTAAATTAATTCCTAATATCAGATTGATTTTGTCTCGGTAAACCAAAGAAAAAATATGTAACAATTAATTACGGAAAGTAATATGAAGTATGCAATATTTCTCATAATATGCAGCTTTGATATAAGATAATAATTTTACATTAAATATTATTCAACATTTCTTAAGTGTTTCATATATAATTCCACATTAGTAACTCACGTTTTAAACAATAGTCCGAATCTCGCTATGTTAATATTTGTATATGTGGACGTAATTCCATCTCTCTGCGCTAGATGTCAGGTCCGCGATTTTTCGCACTCACGCCAATGCTGCTAGTATACAGCTGTCCGGTATTATTATAGTAAGGTATTTGGTATAACTCTTTTAAATCCAGTGTGGACTTGATCAGAAAAATCAAAATTATTCAAGAGAATAATATAACTGCTCGTGTGGAACTTCAGTTGATAGATCTCCAATCTTTCTTAGCGATGAAATATTTGTTTTAAAAGGAGAAATTCGTAGCTTTGGAGAGCAGAAGATATGAAAAGTCTCCAAATACTGTGGACTGTTTCTCTCAAATGTCTCCTATGTTCGTGACAATGTATGTAAGTGAAAAAACTTTCTCATTTATGAAATACCTCAAGAACAAAGCAAGGTTGGGAATCTGATTACCAGGGAACGGATTTATATGGACTAAAAATATATGAAATATGTAAATATATATGTAGTTATTTTTACCAAAATATGGAATTAAATATGGATTTTTACCAAAATATGGAATTAAATATGGACTTAAAATTATAAAAAAATGACTATGTACGTTAAATATTGGTACATTTTAATCAAACTAAACAAAAAATATAATGGACGTACCTTATCTTCCAATGTAGTTTCAACAAAACACAATTTTTATTGTCTGTTACCATAACAATAGGTTACAAACATTTCTTTCAAGTGCTGAAAAGTGAATCTTCTTCTATTGTCTCTGAGGATAGATTTATACTGACTAAAAGAGCGTTTGACGTCACAAGAAGTAACTGGTACATAATTCAATTTCACAATGTCTGCTGGGGATAAGTCCAAGTTAATCTTCACTGTTGATTCACCACTCATCACAGCAACAACCTTTTGTAGTTCTTCATATCCAGGGTTTTTTGAAAGTACAGTGTCCACCTTAGCTCTTACTGCATCTGCAACTTTACCTCTACCACGATTCAGTTGTTCCACAGTACTATTTATAATTTCAAAACTTTCAGATAGTGAAAGGTGCCTATTTTGGAGACTTTTGAGCGTTTTTATGATGCATGAAAATGTATGCTGAATGTGAGCTAAGTCATTCTTCACACTTATGTCACAGGTAACTGTTTTCGCAGTATCAATTGAGACTGCATCTTCAGAGTCCAATGCAAGGAGAACATTGTTAATAGAGTCTATATGTTCGGCATAATATTCAACTGCTTCTAGCCATGTACCCCATCTAGTTAAAATTGGCTTTGGTGGCAATGGAATTTCAGGGTACATTTCTTTCAACACGTTAACTCTACTGGGAGCTTTGAGAAATACTTTTTTCACTGATGAAATCAACAAATCTACTTTAGGGAAATTGTCTCTGACCACTTCTGCCACACGATGAAATGCATGCGCCACACAAGTAAAATGAGTCAATTTAGGATATACAACAGATAATGCTTGTCCAGCTTTGACCATATAAGGGGCAGCATCGCTAATAAAGAATAACACATTATCGTACATAATACCCTTTGGCCACAGGATACCCATAGCTTCGTTGAACAGTTTAACTATAGTTTTGTTATTGCACTTTTCTAGAACATCACAATGTAAAAGAATTCGTTCAGAATATTGTTCACTTAACAAACCGATAACTACATTACCAACAAGTCTACCTTCTTTGTCGAGAGTCTCATCAATGGAAACCCAAATTGAACTATCTTTAATTTCATCTCTTATCTTCTGTATTGTCTCATCGTAGATGGATGGAGCATACGTCTTCCTAAGTGTTGACTCATCCGGGATTGTATGTTGAGTATATTTTTCAAGGAATTCCCTGAAGACCTTATTCTTTAGTTTGTAGAGAGGAATATCAGCAGAGATGAGAGAACGGCACAGGTCGATGTTAAACTCAGATCTTACATTCGATGTTGTTGGTTGTGTTAAAAACAATTGTCTCTGCTTGGAATTTAGTTGTTTGTTGGCCTGATGTTTACTAGTTGTAATGTGTTGTTGCACCAGGAACTTTTGTGTAGATGATACTGCACACTGACACAAATTACAAAATAATATTTTATTGTCAGTTGATAAACCATCTTCTTTAAATTCTGAAATGTAACTTGTTAGTTTTGATTTTAAATTGACTGAATGACGTACTTTTGGCATATTTACCGTCTTTATAGTATGATTTACAAAACTGAACCTATGTGTACTCTGACTGGCATTTAACTGTTGAGCTGCACAACTGAAGTCTGTTAAAAATTTTAAATTAAATTAATACAGTTTTGTAACTTACTTTCCCATTGTTGATAGGACTGCTAATTTTCAAATAACTCTGATGTTAAAGGGATTACTGAACATGTGTTTAAATCTCTATTGTTGAAATGTATTTTTAAAAGTTAATGGAATTTTGTTTTGTTTTATTGTTAAACCTAATATAATATGGACTGTTTTATATGAAATATGGAAAATATATGGAAATTAACGAAAATATGTACTAAACTCTAAAATATGGAAAAATATGGAAAATAAAAGTAGGATTTTTCAACCCTACACATTGTGAAACATAAAGATAATGCAAAATATAAATTATATTAGCTTTATAAGTAAATATGTATTTACATATAAATCCTTTCCCTGCTGATTACATAGGACTATTTATGTGTAGCTACATGGGACTTGTCCTTGGACATCACTGAAATTCTGAGTAACATAGTTCAAAGATATCATTATCCTGGTGAGTCCTTGGACATCACTGAAATTCTGAGTAACATAGTTCAAAGATATCATCCTGGTGAGTGTTTTAAAATATATTTGTTTATTAATTATTTATGTACTCTCATATATGCCTATTGACTTATTCTATTTCATGGTGCTCGCTCATTTAGTATTACATGGGGTTGTGCTCACAATCTTCAAAAGGTTGAGAACCCTGCTCTAGTCAGTTGCTGCAACGCTGTTTTTAAAGCTCTGGCACACAACATTTTTAAATGACACTAAACTTTGATTGCAATTTCCCATAAGTTTTTTTTGTTTGTTTTATTCTCATACAAAAAGTTATATGTATTCAGAACTATTAATGTTACATGCATGATATTTGGAACACAATTCTTCAGCTATTAGGAACTTTTCTCTTTGATAGAAATATATTTTGTTGGATTTGAAAAGTATGCCTGCATATTTCTATAAAGGTAAGTGTTCACTACATTGTATCGCACTCATCGGACGGATCGGAAAAAGACTATCTTTGCTGTAATTGTTATGTAACCGCGTTCACTACATCGTATCGCACACATCGCCTCTCTGCAAATCCGTCCACGTTTCTCGGATGGGCAACTTTTCCAATGCGTGCGATCATGGCCTTCTTTAATAAATCAATTTTAATTGGTCAACTGTTACTATTATGTTGTGCCATGTTCATTGTCGCGCCAAAATGGCAGACAGAAAACTTATTTCGCTTGTAGAAAATTGCGAAGAATTATATAATTTGAGGTGTTCCCGTTACAGTAATCAAGTCGTTTATTGCAAATATATTATGTAACCAATATTTCTTTCGTTTCTTTCTCTTCAATTAAGATGCATGAAGCAATTACAAATTCTTATTCGCTAACAGA
This sequence comes from Periplaneta americana, assembly GCF_040183065.1. NCBI lineage: Eukaryota > Metazoa > Arthropoda > Insecta > Blattodea > Blattidae > Periplaneta > Periplaneta americana. The sequence continues at coordinate 22,083,876 of NC_091132.1, read as the reverse complement.
CGTAAGTAATAGACCTAACCTCAACTCCTCTGCTTTCAGTAATGTCAATATCATATGATGTCATGTTTTAAACAGCTGATAGGGGAATCTGATGAGGTGAAGCCATTACAGTGAATGCACTGCACTTAAAATATCCATTGCGTGCGATTCGTACGAGGAGTGCGATAAAATGTAGTGAACGCTTACCTTAAAAGTACATCTAAAATTCTTTCTTTAAATGCAATTGCTTATCTTAAAATTATGTAAGCTAATATCAAAATTGTGCTCGAGACATTTTAAAGAACATGTTTTCTAGAGTTGAATGGCATAGCAATTTTGAATTTATCTTTAAAAATGGTCGAGTTATATCCATATTAATGAATTACTGTATCTTGGTAGTCTTTCAAAATTTGGGCCCCTCTTTCAAAAACGAATTTCGAATTTAAGTTGTTGCAGCAGTGATATTTCTACACACAAAAAATGGAAAATGTGCGTCAGTTACGAGAAAAATGTCAGATTATACCACCTCTTGCCTTGAAAACAAATAGTCATTTTTTTCACAGAACTCTGTTGTCTTCCATAGCCTTACCTTTGAGTTACAGCATGTAGGCCTCATGGTAGATCTCTTTTACAGCCATATATAATAAATACAGCACTATTTCAGCATAAAGTCAAGTAAAAGCTGTAAAAATCAGCTGTCTAGCTTGAACAATTTTTGAGAAAAAGTTCCTTATGTAAGACATGGTTTAACATTGTCAAGATAGGCAAGTCAGTGTTCCCTTAAGAGAGGTTTAACTATTTAATTTTCTTTTTCTCATATATACAGATGGTCCATACAAAGCCCTTATCTTGGACTTCTGCTTACCTTCGGCAACCTATGCTACGATGGCCCTGCGAGAGATCCTCAAAGTGGATACATCATCCATGCATCAAGCAACACTAAACAATTACCACGTTGCAAAGAAAACTGAGAAGGATGCAGCAAAAACAAAAGAAGATGCATCGCAGGATGGTGAATCTGGCAATGTAGCGACAGAGAGCGACACAGCTAAGACTGAGGGGAATGAGACCCCAGACGTTGAGATTAAGGTGGAAGAACAAGAAGACAGTGTGGCCGGGGCCACGAAAAGGAAGGCGGAAGATAACGCTGAAGGAACAGATGGACTCGAAAAGGATGGTGCTCTAGTGGAGGCCAAAAAAGTGAAGTTAGAAGGTGAAACCTAAAAAAGAATCAGAATGGTCATGGTCATATTAGGTAAGAATTGTACTTTTAAAAGAAACGGAAGGTAAGTTACACTACACACTGAATGAATTTCTGTATTATGAATTTATTTTTAATGTGTTATTAGTGATATTGCTTTTCATACATAAAGGGAAGGGGCTTAACAAGTTGTTATGCTGTATTGAACTACTGAGTTATACACGACAAAAGGAACTACAGAGTAATATGATGTGTGCAAACACCAGTAGTACCAAACACTGTGTTGACTTTCAGGAAAAGTGATTTAAGCATTTTGTCCACTTTTTCCATGTCAGGTACACTTTCAGATACCTACCCACGAGTTCCAGCAGTCACTCATATAGGATTTGTGTATACATTTTATGCAACACTAATGTGTCCATAGAAATATATATGATTTCGCTTTATTTACTGTTTAGTGGATAATGTTCTGTAGTACATTAAACATTTCTTTCTTTTTTCTTATTAAACTTCTGATTGAATGTGAAATATTGAGTACTAGTGAGACATTTCTTATCTGTAAGAGTGATTAGGTCCATCTGCCAAAGTAGGTTGATAAATACTAAATTGTGACAAAACAAAATAAACTATTTTATAACACACACTGTATATTTTATCTTTATTGCCGGAACTTCCATACTTAGGCCAGTAAAAGACTTCTGCTTTGTACTGGCTCGGTCATTTGCTTTTTCGGTGACTTCCCGTTATTAAAAGTGATATTTCCTCCATGTAGCATTGCCATATTTGCTGCTTGCATCAGTAACAAAGCCTGTAAATCAACCAATGATACAGACGTTAAGCACGGCATGTTCACATTGAAAGGTGCCGGAAGTACCGAGAGTGGAATACATTGAGTCATAAAGGAATTGTTCCCGGGCCATAGTTCTTCCAAAATATTTGCGTACCCAGGCCTACTGATTCCGTGAAATTTATCAGAATCTGTTACAGATTTTGATACACTCTCCATTGCACAGTTATTAGAGTTCATATTGTAGATCCCTTTATTATCTGTAAACGTCACAGAAGGAATGTTCATTGCACTTTGACTGTTGTCCATTGGCTGAAAATTCTTCAGTAGAGAACACGATGGAATCTGTTGAACCATTTCTGTCGAGATAGTGCAAGTGGAAGGAGCTGGCACCAGAATTGGTTGTGCTCTTTCATCACTGTTTTCACGCCAGGTGTTGTACATTTTACAATTGGTTTCAATAATTCCTGTAGGGGATGTGATACTGAGCTTTATCGGCTCAGCATTGTCATACATTGCAGTATTGATTCCTCTTTGTTCTGATGCAGATTCTTTGTTTGTGTTGCTCTTTCCTTCACTGTGGTGCGTTTTTATATGAGCACGAAGATTGCAAGCTAGAGCAAACTTCTTCCCACAAAATTTGCAGGGATACGGTCGATCTCCTAAGGAAATGAAACAGACTATGTTATGTATTTTATCTTTATTTTTTTTTTCACAGTTACAATAAACTTGACATTGAAGTGTTTTAATGTGAATGTAGGCATGTAGTTCATATTTCATTGTTGTATACATTGTGTCATTTAACAAATGGAATCCTATGTGTTTGAGGTTTGTTATATTTCGAGTGTCCTGTACTCTTATTAAACTGTCTGATGCTGTAGTTTATTAAGATTAACAGCAAATAGACGTTTTGAAAATGAAGTTTGCGGTTTTACTAACACTTACCTGTATGCAAGAAGAGGTGGTTGCGCAGATTGGTCTGTTTGCTGAACCCACGGCTGCACACAGTACAACGGAAGGGCCATGACCCACTGTGAATGTATGTGTGTGCTTTAAGGTCTCCAGGGGTGGGGAAAGACTTCGAACATTGGCTGCATTTGTGAGGTTTCTCCTGAAAAAATGTAAATTTTTTTCAGTATTAGCCCTCGATAGACTAGAGGACAGCTTCCTTGCCTCTGGACGCAAGTTTTGCAGATCCTGACACAACTTCTCTAGCAGGGAAGTAAAGCTGAGGGTGTCATGTGGTATTGTTTTAAGGTACGGTTTGTTTATGGCGATCATCGTCGGACGCACATCGCCGGCGATTATAAACGCTGGCGATGATCGCCGAGAAGCGGTTTCTTTATTGACGCACATCGCTGTAGATTCTCATTTGTTTATTCCTTCATCTACTACATATGGTCAAGTAAATTAATGTAGGCCACGAACATAACCTAAAAATTATAATGAATAAATCCAAGATAATGAAGTTGCTATTTATTCTAGAAGAGGGAGATGACGATATCAAAATCTCGTATGCGTATTATAAATGGAACAAGCTACGGACTAATGAAATATTCAGGAATAGGTTTACAGAATTCTGTTTTAACACATTGATAATTAGACATCTTTATAAAAACGCTACAAAATTTAAGGAATATTTCAGACTCTCACCTGACCAGTTTGATTATGTTTTGAGTTTAATTGAAAATGACAATGTTAAATTACCTACAAATTTTGTCAAGACCCCCGTAACTCCAGTTGAAAGATTGGCAGTAACTCAGGTTATGAACTGATTATTATTATTATTATTATTATTATTATTATTATTATTATTATTACTATTACTATTATTATTATACTGTATTACATTACATGATGTATTCCAAACAATAATTAAAAAAAAAAAAAAAAAATTGGCTAAACTAGTGCTGAGGTAGTTCCCTTCGTAATCCGCTTATACACTTTATATGTACGAACATGTGATAGGTTAGGTTTGGTTCGTTTGGGCTTTTATTATGCCTTGTATATACGATCAACTACATCTCTACAAAAAAAAAAAAAAACCGCTATATTTCAGAATATCGCGTTAAGTACTTAGGTAAGCCTAGTCACAGAAAACTTACAGAAGAGAGAATTTCGCCCTTACCCAACACTAAACGAAATTCTCTGTGGCTCGGGCATGATAAAAATGTAATGTAAGGGTTTATTGTTTAATTTGTTTATTAATTCACAAGCTCATATTAAAAAGAGCATTATGTTGTGACACATATTCAATAATAATTTCGTCTTCAGACCGCGAAAAATTACAAAATGTCTTGATTTGTTTTGCAGCCAAAACGTACAGACATGTTTAACGTGTACAAATTAGATATTCGATATTACAACATGACCTTGTCTAAATATCGATTATTGAACACGAATGCGGCGATGTGCGTCCTGAATTTGCTTCAGAAGCAACCTCCAGCGATCTGCGTCGTGTCTAACGAACTGCGCTGGCGATCCTCGCTGTAAAGAAACCGTGCCCATTCATTTCAACTGCTAGCAACTCCGGCGACAATTGCTGGTGATGTGCACCCGGCGATGATCGCCGTAAACAAACCGTACCTTTACTGCATGCATAAAAAAATTCTTTTATACAGGTGTCTCAAAAGTTCGTGCATTAATTTAAGAGATGATAGAAGAGGCTAAAACGAACACTTCTTGTCAGACAGCTTAGGGTCAACATTACACAAAACTTATCACCCTGCTGGATGGAGCTGTTGAGGTGCTCAGAGTGAGCACCATTGAACTCAGGACAGAGTGATAAACTATTGCCTTTGGGACTCTCTCAAAGATCCCAGTAGGACATATTGAGTCCTCTGCTGCCAAAATCCTGTTTCTTAGGTCCTCCTCATCATTTACAAAAGTAGTGTTCAATAATATACCCATGTGATCTCATAAGAAGAACTCCAGGCTAGTGAGGTCAGGAGATCTTGGTGGCCAAACAACAGGTCGATCATGGCAATCAACTTCTCTGGAAAGACATTGTCCAGGAATGCACGAACATTATATGTGAAATGTTCTGGGTGGCCATTATGCTACAACCACGTGTGTTGTCCTACTGCCAAGAGAATCTCCTCCAGTAAAAGGGGAGGGTTTCCTGGAGAAGGTGCAGGTAGGTTTAACAGTTGAGACAATCTGGAAGGAAGATGGGATCAACCAGCATACTAACTGAACAAACAGCACTAATGCAGTCTAGTGGACTAATGGCACAATATCGACTCTGTCTTGTCTAACAAAAAATGTTTTTGTCCTCTTCTACCATCCCTTAAATTTAATGCAGGAGCTTCTGAGGCACCTGGTATGTACTGGCTTGGTCATTGGATACAGATGGCTTTGAAAGTATTTTGATTTGTTAATAATAATGCATACAAAAAAAAACTATATGAGTAAAATAAACTTTATTATGTGAAATGTATTTATCTTGTTTACTTTTGAAAATAGTTTGTGTTACACTGACCGTATTACATACATCAGCCACTCAGTGTTATTTCACAATTTTTTTTCTTTGTAATCTGGGATTATTTAAAAGCATGAATGCATAATTCTCTTTCTAACATAGCAGTGGTGCTATATAAAAATATTCAGACTGATTGGGTGAAATTTGTATGAATAGTAGAATTTTGAAAAATTCCCCCTCCCTTTTTTTTTTTAAGTGAATAACTGAACAAGTAAGTGTATGATGAAAGTGAGATTTTGAAACTCTGTTAGGTTACTAAGATAAATATGTGTACCACAAATTTAATTTCCTCTATATTCCTGCCTTAAAAAGTAAAATTCTTCTAAGAGTCGTTCTTGAAATTTTCAATATCAGTGACTGCCTCACTGCTGAGAGGGTCACCGCATTTCACACTCATTCGGTGTTCTCAGAAATCTAAATGTAATTTGTATTGTAACCACGGAATTATGTCATAACACTACCATGAAAACGAAAATTGTTTACTGTTTGAATAATCTTCCATGTCTTGGAACTTGAAAATCAGTTCTAAAGTTCGTGTCCATGCCGTGCTTCTAGTTTTGAAAAAAAAAAAAAAAAAAAAAAAAAAAATCTCCTTGGAAAATATTCCTTGATTTACCGAAAAATATGTCATGGTTTATGTGATTACTTCATCTTGATTTCGTTGATTAAAGTGGTTTAATTTTGGTGAATATTTAATTAAAAAAACTAGCAATTTCGTGCATATTTCGCACCTAAAGAAACTTAAAAAATAATAAAATAACATTTTTAAAAATTATTATTGGAACAGTCCCTTTGAAACCAACAGAAAATTATTTGCATCATTAATATAATTCATAATTAAATTTCATTTGACTGTGAGAGAGTGATGGCATTGCCTTCTTGATCACATGAAGGCAGTTGTTGCAGAAAGAGAAATCAGCATTGTCTGTTTGCTCTACTCCCTGGAAGCAGTCCCTGAAACTATGCATATATGGTTGCCAGATACCACATGTATGTAATGCTGAGTGATAAAATATGTAGAAATGTTCATTTATATTTTATAACTAAGAAAATGTTCGCTTTTTATTGGGAAGAAAGAGTAATTTTTCACGCGAATCCTCCATAAAATCTTTTTTTTTTTTTTTTTGGAAAATTATTGGGTTATTTTAAGATGCTGTATCAACATCTCAAGTTATTAATGCTGGTGAAATGAGTCCAGGGTCCAGCATCAGAAGTTACCCAGCATTTGCTCATACTGAGTTGAGGGAAAACCTCGGAAAAAATCCTCAGCTAGGTAACTTGCCCTGACTGGGATTCGAACAGGGGCCACCTGGTTTCGCGGCGTTACATGTGCTAACCGTTTCTCCACTGTTGAAAATATCGTGTTTATGAAGTAATTTCGTGAATTTATATCAATTTTACGAAAATTCACGGATATATTTCACTTAATTATGGATTGCATTTTCTATGCATAAAAATAAATTAACATATTTCGCGTATATCATTAATACCAAAAAATCACACCCATAGCCATGGTTTATCAAACTTCATAACACAGAAAATGAATTCATAGAAATATAAAATTCGTCACTTGTTGGATTCTTATTCTAATGCTTAGAGATACCCAACCAACCTCTGTTATGTTTGCCATATAAATTATTTTCAAAAAGTAAACAAGATAACAGAAGTGGAAGTGTACATAATAAAGTTTGTGTTACTGGTATATTTTACTGTTTATGCACTACTGTGACTTTTAGTACTTTAAAAACCACCCATATCTAGTGACCAATCCTAGGTAACAACCTAGTGATCGATCCTAGGTAACAATAACACGTTAGCCAATGTATACCTTGTGCTGCACTTAAAAAAATATTTCATGAATGTCAAGTTTTTCCCCCCCTTATACCAAATAAAAAGTGAGAGATAATATGACACTTGACATCAGAGTTAGTGGAATTGATGTATCTCCCATTTAAAACACCTACAGTAGCATTATGAAATTGCCACTTTAAGCTTGTTTTCTAGGTTTGTCATAGAACAGTTTTTTTTTGTCGTGATTATCATTGTTAAAAATTCGGTCTTGAACATATAGAATGTTGCAAAAGAAAGAAGAATGTAGAATTCAGAAGAGGTGTAGCATGGATTTTCTTTTCATTGCTGGTAATGAATGTTGGAATTCATAACATTTTGAAGATTATTTTCAGGTGAGTAAAAAATGGATGTGTTATAAGAGTTTTCTACTTGTTGTATTCGTTACAAATGGCTGAATTCACCTGACTGACACTATTTGACTGTTTGTAATGGTTCCATCAATTAGGAAACATTAGGCCCGTAACACACTTGCAGAGTTTTCACCAGCGAGAAATATGTTGCGAGAAAATTAAAAAATTGATAACATGGATTCAAATGGATGTCCACACACTGGAAGAGATTCTCGTTCGAGGCAAAAACCTCGCACGAGTTTCTCGCTGGAATTGGTAGCTCAGCGAATTTCCTTGACATATTTATCAAAGATGTTTGACATTTATACTCTTTATGACGATTGAATGTAGAAAAAGATATCACAGGTGGCGATGAATTGTATTGTTTTTATTTGAAAATGAGGAAAGATGGCTGATAATTGCAGCCAGAAACTATCGAACTTGTACGATGTCACCCGTAGATCTATTTATATGATACACTGGATGAAAACTATAAAAACACGAAACTTAAAGAAGAAATCTGGAGACAAATATCAGATTATCTGAAAATAAATAGGGCTATATTTTATTTAGACGAGATTTAATAGTATTAATTAAACATTTGAAATAACAGTTTACATAATTTTAATCAGAACATAGCAAAGAATCCTCTATCATATCATGAATGGCAAAAAACTGTGGTCCATTCAACCTGAAATAATGCCTAAACGTATCATCATTCAAATTGAAACCAGTGTCCAAAACTCGCCCTTATTTTCGTAAGATACAATGTGATTTTCAGATATTTCTGGCTTTAATTTTACGTCTACTTTTTCTTTTCATTAACAGAATATGTTCATGTAATTCCACTTCCTCATCATCTGATTACTCAGATTCAACATAGCGTTCGTACGTAATTTGTAAAGTACGACAATATACTTACAGGTTATATATTTAATTACGACAATATATGTAAATACATAACCTATATTATTTCCCCCAACGAGTGATTACTATAATCAGAAAAATGCTTTCTGCATGAAGGCAGTGCATAGATGATCATAGTGCGGTGTGATCTGTGATAGCGAGAATTCGCCAAGTGTGTGGAGGAAGGCTCTTCGCCTCTTTCTCGCAACACATTTCTCGCTAGCGAAAACTCTTCAAGTGTGTTACGGGCCTTATAGTTCCACCAATTAGGAAACATTAGGCACTTACCCTGTTTTTTGTTCACCTGAAGACACTCTTAAATTAATATGAATTCATAGATTCATCATCAACAGTGGAAAAAGTCCAAGCTATACAGCTCTTCTAAATAATCGACCATTGCTGTTTCTTTTATTGAGAAGGATGTAGGAGAGAACTATGCAATGTCTGATTTATGAAACTTGAAGACACTTGAGATTGTAAGGACATAATGACGTTTTTTTTTCTAGAGAGATGCAACATTTTTTAGGTAAATTGTTATATAGGATTTTTAAGGAATAAGAGAAGGGGAGACACCACTGAAAATCATGAAAATTTTCCAAAAACTTTTTGTTGGTTATTTCACTTCTTTAGAATGTATATTTTTTATACCCCAAATGGATTTGGTTCAATTCTGATTACAAATATGTTTAAAATTTGTTTAAAAATTAAGGCTGTAAGGTGATGTGGCATTTAAAGAG